>NC_056742.1:445242924-445382924 GCF_019279795.1 Protopterus annectens
AGAGAGAGAGAGAGAGAGAGAGAGAGAAGGAAAGACAAAACACAAAAATACTATACTGCAACAAAATATTTATTTTTGTATTATGATGTGTAACGAAAAGATGAGTAACATTGTCAAAATGAAAGATGTAGGGATGTAGGGTACCAGTTATGTGGAAACAAAATCCAGAGGTAAATAATATAAACAGGAGTTAAGGAACTGTGGGAAGTAAAAGGGTGTGTGACAGGTAAAGTAACAGGGGAATGAAATTAGGAAGTAAACAGCAGAAGCACAAATATGAACGTATTGTCATCTTGGCTTAATGGTTAAGGTCTAAGTTTTCACAGATACAAGGTACAGGGTTTGATTCTGACACCGGGTTATTGGCTAGGTTCGTAATAGTTTCAGACTGATAGTCTACTTTTTACTTATGAAACTATCATCATTAATTAAATGAGGTTCAACAGGTCAAATAATCATCTGGTCAAGTTGTTAATGTCATTACTGTATGAGGTGAGTAGGTATGTCTACACTGATTTTCATAAGGTTAGTTATCCAATACCCTCATTTGTTTTATAGATAGGGCTCTTGATCCATCCTTATGTCAAAGGCAGCCGTATATCCATCATACTAGAACCCAGAACTGGAATCCGAAGGGGAGGCAAAACTCTAAATGCTACCTCTTTTACAGCTGACAGTTTTCTGTTAATGTTATGTATTATTTCCCTGATTTAGAGTACTTCGGAAAATAATGCAGAAGAGTTCATTACCAGAAGTGTGAGATGTCTCAGATAATGTCGTTTAAGAAGGGCATAGTGAAAGGTATAGCATACTATATTTTAGTATTTTGTTTGCATGTGTAATTTGTATCTTTTATGAATGGAATGATATTAGAGTATATGCCCGATTACTGATGAAGACTAAAGGAGCCATGGCTATAAGTCACCACTCTCATCACCTGAGGCTGTGACAGACTCAGTTCTGTGAAAGCTTTTTGTCATTCTGCTGTGATGAGGGAAGGAGGGATTTACTATTTGACATGTTGTTCTATCTAAGAGAAGGAGGCATGGGGTGAGAGAGAGGGAGAGAGAGCGCAAGTAATTTCCTCCGATATAATACCTTCTTGTTGAGTGTAAGCACATTAGATGGGAGAGGTTTACAAAGCACAGAGCTGTTGCACTTTTATATTAGTTGCCTTGTTCTGAAATCCTGCCTCTGAGATGAATGTGTGTGTCACCCAGATGATGGGGAGAGGATTAGGGAACTACTGTGTGTCTTCTTCACTCTAATTTGCTGGGTTATTTTAGGATATTATTAACAACCACAACACTGTCCATCAGCAGTATGTAGTGTGGTGTATCGCTACATGTGTATGCGCTGGGGAATGCAGAGTCTGATAACTGTCAACTATTGTCACAGGAAAGAAAAATGGAATAAAAGCAGTTAATTTTAAGAAAGAGCATTTCATACTCATTGCCATTATGACTAACAGTAGCTATATTACCTATGAAGTTCATAGAACGACTTTTGATCTAGGCAATGCATCCGCTGTCCTTCTCTTTCCTGGCGATATTAGGGGCTGTGCAGTTGCAGCTCAGATAATACAGAGTAATTAGAATACTGAACTGGATGTTAAGTTTTGCTGTTTGTAAAATGGTGCATCCAGTTCTTTAACAATGAAACATGCAGGCACTTGTTTTTAAAATAAAATAAATCAACTAAATAAATAACAAGTAAAGTGTTTAATTTTTAAACTTTCCTACTTTACCTATCCATTATCCTATTCTGTCAGAAGCAGCTGTATATGCACTTAATGCCTTTTTTCAGCATCAGCATTCTGCAAAAGTACTTATTTTTTCAGACTCATTTCTTATTCCTCCTTGTTTATACTGTTATGTCTATTTATTTATTTATTGGATTTGTTGACCAGGAAGGTTCGACTGGGTGCAGAGTTCCCTTTTCAAGAGGCCCCAGGAGAAAGGCTCCAAATGATATGTATTAAATAAAGGTTTATAGACAGCATAAAAAAACAGAAATTTACAAGTATAATCATAGTCTAATGAATAAAAATATTTTGTAAAAGCTTATAAATAGTATAGAAAAGTCTGCATAGTAATGGAGTTATTGCAGATAGTAAAGTAAGGCACAGATGCAAATTATTGTTTTGGGTGGAGAAGATGATGGGTGTAATTCAGTATCTGGTAGCATTGTATATTCAGTATGCAGTTTCATAGTAAAGATATAATAAAATAGACATAAAGTTGCAGAAAAGTGGCAATGTTTTATCCATTTTTTTTTACAAATCATCAGCTTAGTAGTCTAAAGACTGATCGAAGAAGCAGGACTAGAGGCGACTAAAAGTTTGAAGAAGGTGGAGATGGAGGAGAAAAGATTCTGTAGGTGAATGTAAGAAGAATGAAATGAGTGGGAAAGTGGGGGGGGGTAGTCAGTTACGGTGAGTGAGTATCGACAAGAAGGGTTGTGAGAAAGAGATGTCTGGGAAGCAGTTGAAGGGTCGGAAGGAAATGTGGAATTACAGTTTAGGGCACTTATCCAGGGTTTACATGTGCGGAAATGTCATATCAGGACACTGAACTGATTTCACAGCAGACATGTTTGACATTATAAACAGATGGAACATTTGCATGTATTTATTATTTATTTACATTTATGGATGACGGGAATATGTCTTTTTCATGCTAACTGCTATGTCTTTCACTGCTGCTGTGCTTCATGCCGTGGCTCTGTTATATAAAAATAATACACAAAACATTCATTCCATTTATTGATTTTCTGAATATACTGGTAAAGGGATTATGTTGATAAGCTTGTACTTTGGAGGAGTGCCATTTTTAAAATGGAAGAACCGTGCATAAGCTTGCTTTTACATATGTTTTAACTTGGGTAACTTCCACATTTGAGATTTAATGTATCTTTGAAATTTTAGTAAGTATGTTGATGTAACTATAGTTTAACATTCTATATTATAGTGAGCATGGTTAAAGAGGTAGCTAATGATTAAAATATATACAAAAGAAATTACCTGCAATTGAGTCAGACTGCATAATGACTTAACTTCACCACTGTTTTATGACTTCTATTTGTTTGGCAGATATGCATATGCTGACAGAATAGCTCATAACCATTTTCCTAATAAGATCACTAATATTATGGGGCTCGAAGACGAGATTATATGTTCAGTGACCAGTCAGTACAGCTGGGGGTGAAAACAGGAAAATTCCCACTTACGATTTGTAGTTTTCTGGATTGTTCTAGCAATCAGAAATTGACAAACTACAGTCATCATCATCATCATCATCAACAACCCCTTTCTGCCATTTTGCACATGTGGTCAGGGTGTTGTGTCATTTGTCGTCATCCCTCTCGATTCAATGCCACGTCGGGGTGTTGTGTCATTTGTCATCACCCCTCTCAATTCAATGCCACGTCAGGGTGTTGTGTCATTTGTCATCACCCCTCTCGATTCAATGCCACGTCAGGGTGTTGTGTCATTTGTCATCACCCCTCTCGATTCAATGCCACGTCAGGGTGTTGTGTCATTTGTCATCATCCCTCTCGATTCAATGCCACGTCAGGGTGTTGTGTCATTTGTCATCACCCCTCTCGATTCAATGCCACGTCAGGGTGTTGTGTCATTTGTCATCATCCCTCTCGATTCAACGCCACGTCAGGGTGTTGTGTCATTTGTCATCATCCCTCTCGATTCAACGCCGCGTCAGGGTGTTGTGTCATTTGTCATCACCCCTCTCGATTCAATGCCATGTCAGGGTGTTGTGTCATTTGTCATCACCCCTCTCGATTCAATGCCACGTCAGGGTGTTGTGTCATTTGTCATCATCCCTCTCGATTCAACGCCACATCAGGGTGTTGTGTCATTTGTCATCATCCCTCTCGATTCAACGCCACGTCAGGTTGTTGTGTCATTTGTCATCACCCCTCTCGATTCAATGCCACATCAGGGTGTTGTGTCATTTGTCATCATCTCTCTCGAGTCAATGCCACGTCAGGGTGTTGTGTCATTTGTCATCACCCCTCTCGATTCAATGCCACGTCAGGGTGTTGTGTCATTTGTCATCATCCCTCTCGATTCAATGCCACGCTCTTATCTTATGTGGCAGTCGAGCCTGACTGATGCAGGTCTTCCGTCACAAGCCATCCACCTCTTTGCTGATGCCCTCATTTCCTTTCTTTCTTCCTGTCTGTTCCAAATCTTCTTCACCAGAATGTCTTTTGCTTTCCTGCACATTTGTCCAAACCACCGTAATGTGTCCTCTTTGACCTTCTCTGCCAGTGGAGCTACTTGGGCTTCTCCTCTGATGTCCTCATTTCTTCATCTGTCCCACATTGTCCATCCTACCTCCAGTCTCAGGCTCTTTATCTCCATCACCTCTAGCTTCCTCATCTGCTCTGCCTTTACTGTTCGCTTTCTGCACCATACATAAGTGCTGGTCACATCATTGTTTTATACACCTTACTTTTCATCTTCTTTGGCATTCTTCTGTCATGCGGTACCCCTGACACTCTGTCCCAGGTTAGCTGCATCCCCACTGATTACAAATTTGAGTCATCATTCAGACTTCCCTTCTCATCAAACATCCCTCCCAGATACTTGAAGCAGTTAACCTGTTCCACAATTTTCCCTTCTATCTCAATTTTCAGTTTCTTCTGATTTCCCCCATTTGCTGTCATTACAACTGTCTTATCTGTACTCAATTTCATCCCATGTGCCTCAGTTTTGCATTCCATTCTCCTATCCTTTGCTGAGGTTCTTGCTCACAGTCTGCGTGTACTGCCACATCACCTGCATACAGCAAATTTGTTGATTTGTCTCCTCCGACCTGTTTGCTGATGTAGTCCATCGCTAGTATGAACAACACTGGGCTCAAAGCTGAACCCTGATAAACACCCACTCCCACTGATTACCTGTGTCATTAGATCCTTGTACATAGCCTACACTATTTCTACCAAAGTTTCTGGGACTTTGAACCATCACAAGACTGCCCAAATCAGTTTTCTTGGGATCTTGTCATATGCTTTTTCCAAGTCTAGGAATGTCCAGTTGGGCTCTTTCCTCATCTCTATCTTCTTCTCAACTATGTGTCTGTCTGCAGACATTGGGTTGGTTGTGCTGCATACTGATCTGAAGCTGAACTGCTCTTTTCCCATCTTTTCCCATCTTGCTTTCCACTACCTTACATATTCATTTATCAGTCACCCTCTATAGAGCTTTCATGCAGTGTGACAGGAGTTTGATACCTCTGTACTGCCCACAGTTGTGGATGTCGCCTTTGTACTTGTAGTTGGCAACCGGCAATGTCTGTCCTATTTATAACAGCTCTTCTTATATACAGAAAGTTTTTCCAACCTTCTTGGTTCTATCATCAGAACTATGGACAAATACTTCCCCTACCTTAATAAATTATTGAGGTTTTGGGAGACCTTGCAAGTGGGTAAGATCTGGACATTATCTCTCTAATGCACCAGGCCTGGGGGGAGATGAATGCATGGGGCACATCATTTGTCCAGGAAAAATCACCTGATATTTTTGAAGATTTATTTAAAAGCACATGGCTAGAGATACGTGCATAATTACATTTGAGTCTAGCAACCTAGGTACCTCATTGGTCCTTAAATAATGTAGAAACAGATTAAAAAGCTTTATGGAAGAACTAAAAAAATACCAGAAATATGTATCTAACAAAGGATTTGGTATGCTTTCATTTGCCACTTCATTGCAGAGATGCTTATCATTCAGGCTTCTTTGTCTCCTGTATTTAGATGTTGGCATGCAGAAATCTTCAACTGTCACCCTGTCAGGTGATCTGAACTTACCTCCATTTTGTTTCAGAGAGATTTCAGTGAGAAGTTCAGGGAATCCCCTTCTTAAACAGAAGCAGTGCCTTCTTTCAAAATTTTATTTTGGCACTTATTTTTATTTATTTTATTTTATTTTATTTTACATTTGTTGACCGGGATAGTCCGTCTGGATTACATGTCCATTTTCAGCGGAGGCCCGGGGAGAAAAGCTCCACTGTGACAGTAATTAATACAAAAAGATAATACAAATGATTACATTCATACAAAAGTAATTATATTCTAATAATAAACATTAAAAGAGTAAAAATATTTATACAATAGTGAAAATACAAAAAATCAACACAGATTCGAATTGGATATTCTTCTATTAAGAACTAAACTTCTTTAGTATAGAAGAGATGAGAAACAGTAAAGCAGTAAAAAAGGTAGGGGCCCACGGGAAGATCTATGTAGAAGGAGAGAAGGATTAGTCAGGATTGGAGCATTGACAGAGCCAGTTTGTCCTTAAATGGAGATGTAGTTTTTTTGAAAGAATTAAGAGAGCTGTTACAGGTGAGACTAGGAGGGAGGGAGTTCCATATTTTTCCAATGGTATTGGTAAAGAGTGAGTCACCTCCTACATTATTGGCTTTGATTGTTTGAACTAGAAGTTTATTTGAGAGCATAAACTTCTGAGGTTATTGTAGGGTATGATTAGGTTATTCAGAGCTGGCGTTTTTTCCGGCTGATTCAAGATTTTAAATGCTTCTATCAGTTGGGTCTGTTTTAGAAGGTTAGGGTATTCAATCCAATCAAGGTTGTTTAGATTAATACAGTGATGTGTTCTGTAGGGCATACCTGTGGCAAATCTGGCAATATGATTATAGCAGCGTTCTAGTTTATTTAGTTCAGATGTGTTGAGGTTAGTGAGTATGGGAGATGCATATAGGAGGGTGGAGAGAAGATGTGAGCGGGCCAGTGTCACTTTTGCTATAGGAGTTAGAAATGATTTGATCCGATAAAAGGATCCTAGTTTTTTGTTAACGGTTTTAATGGTCTGATTAATATGTATATCAAATTTGAGTTTGTTGTCTATGGAGACTCCTAGTAGTTTGGTATAGGGGTCAGGAGATGATAGTCCCATTTTTGGAGTAAATAGAAAAGGATAGCGGTGTGATCTTTTGCGTGGGGTGAAATAGTAGTAACTTTGTTTTGTTTGGATTCAGGATCAATTTACGTTCTAACAGCCAATTTTCTACTGATGTAAAGCAGGACTGGGTTTTTGCTAGTAGGTTAACAGAGGATGTGTCAGAACAAATTAATGTGGAGTCGTCTGCATATTGAATGCAGGTGGCTTCAGGGATGGCTTTATACAGGTCATTTGTAAAGATAGTAAAAAGGAGAGGCCCCAGTATTGATCCTTGGGGTACCCCTATGGTATTTGGTAAGAGTTTAGAGAGTTTTGATTGCCAAAGGACGGCTTGTTTCCTATCAGTGAGGTAGTCTATAAACCAGTCTAGAGCTTGTTTATCAAGATGTAGATTATCTAGTGTACGATAGAGGATTTGATGGTTCACCATATCAAAGGCCTTTGATAGGTCAAGGAACAGTGCTGAAGATATTTTTCTGTCATTTCTGTTGTGATTGATAGTATCTGTAAAGGAGAGAAGGGCAGTGGTCGTACTGTGGTGGGGTCTAAAGCCATGTTGTGAGTTGGTTAGTAAATTGTTGTGGATAAGATAGTGAAGAAGTTGTTTGTGTATGCACTTCTCCATGATTTTGGCTAGTGGTGACAGTATGGCTATGGGCCTATAGTTTGATAGTTCGGTAGATAGGCCACCTTTGTGGAGGGGTATGACATGGGATATTTTCCATAAAGATGGTATTTTAGATTCTGTAATGGTTCTGTTAATAATTATCGAGATGGGGAAAGCAATGGCATCTGCTGCTATCTGTAGATATTCAGCCGGGAGTAAATCTGCAGAGAGTGTAGTTGGTTTTAGTTTCTTTAGTAAGGATCTTATAAAGGAGGTAGGGACAGGCTGAAATTTGAATGTAGGTGGAGAATGTTGGGAGTTGTTTGTGTTTATAGTATTGGTATTCGGTAGTTGGTTAGCTAGGGATTGTATAATATCAGTGAAGAAGTTGTTAAAGGAATTGGATACTTCTTCTGGGGTTTTGTCGCTTAGTTGTCCTGGGGTGGGTGTAGAGGATTTACCTGGGTGGAGAAGATTGTTCATTCAGACCAAAATTCTTGGGATTGTTTTGGTGTTTATTTTGTAGTTGGCAATAAAAATTTTTCTTGTCAGATAATGTTGCTTTTTTGGTTTCATTTCTTAGTTGTTGGAATTTAATGCGGTCCGAGGCTAATTTGGTTGATCGCCATATGCTCCATGCTTTGTTTCTAAGTTTAATTAGAGAAGTGGTATTTTTTGTCAACCAAGGTGCAATTCTGGATTTTACTCTAATTGTTCTAATGGGGGCATGTGACTTAAGTATGGCTAGGAATGTTGTGTTAAAAAGAAGTACTGCTTCCTCTAAGGGAAGGTGTTTAAGGGGTGCCCAGTTGATTGATTGAAGTTCAACCAGAAATTTATTGGTGTCAAAGTATTTCTTGTTTCTGACTAGCCTATACATTGGTGGATTAGAGTCGATAGCCTTTGATTTTCTGATATAGGTGATGAGGTGATCACTAAGGTTGTTTGGAAGGGTCCCTACTGAATATGTGTGTGTTTGACTATTGATGAGGATCCAGTCCAGGATACTCTCTTTTTGCTTACTATTACCTATTCGGTAGGGGAAGATACTAGTTGATGAAATCCATGTAGGTTAATATGAGTAGTATTGGTTTCTGAGGAGCATTTAGTCCAGTCTATGTTAACATCTCCAAGGATAATGGTTTCTTGGGGATAGTTATTTGACAGCCAGCTAAGGATGTGTTCTAGTGTGTCTGAGTTGTCTCCGGGGGGAATATAGGTCACAATTAGGTTTATATTTTTGTCATTGTTTATTTTTAGTTTTAGTGCTATTATTTCAGCATTTGAGATTTGAGGTGGTTGAGGGGAGTTTATAGTGACATTCAGTGTGTTCTTATAGAGCACAGCTACACCTCCCTTTTTAGACTGTCGATCCTGTCTAAATATATTATAGCCTGGTGGTATCACCTCATTATCTTTGGTCCCTTGTTTTAGCCATGTTTCTGTTAGACACATTATATCAGCGAGATACATTGCTATGAGGGCATGCATATCATGGACCTTCTTATTTAAGCTTCTTATGTTTAAGTGGTATATCTGAAGGAATTAGGTGAGGAAAGTGGTTGGTTGTTTATAGTTGTGGGGTGTGTAGGACCTGGATTTGGATGGATATCCCCATCTATGGTAGTATTTTTTCTTATATAGTCTAATAGTCTAATGAGTTTAAATAATAACTTAAGTTCTTGTTTGGATTTGGTGGATCTTGGGTTCGGTTTGAGGGGGTTATGATGAGTGGGATGGTATGTTTTGTTAGGCAGATGGGTAATATAACTATGGATACAGTTGGAGGCTGAGGAGGTACTGGTTTGGCTTCTGGGGTGATAAGAACCTGGGAGTGTCTGTCCTTCATATCTAGTTAGTAGATATAGTTTGATAATGAGAAGTAGGATCCACAGTACAATGTTTTTCATTGGTTTAGTTGTGATGGATATCCTAGGCTTCATCTTCTTTGGGTAATAGAGTTCAGTATTAGTTAACGTCTTGGAGGGTGAATAGGTGTTGATTCAAAGTCAGTAAAAAGATAAAACTGATTGGCTAATGAAATAGAGGTAGGGGAGTGGCTAGTTGACTATAAATTTAGCTATACTGGGGGCGGGTGGGATAAGGGGGCAGGGCAGGGAGCGGAGCGAGCCCGAGAGGAGCGAGGCGGCGGGTTTCAACCACCCCTAACAGAAGGTAAATTTCCAAAAGTTGTGATGTTTATGTTTTTACCACTCGTAATGTTTAGTGCCTGCCTTTTACAGGTTACTGTGATGTACTTTTGCAAGGCACTTCCAATTCTGTCAGTTACCCAATTTTTAACGCTAATGTTAACTTTATAGGCTTAGTTAGGGAGTTATTTGCTGCTGCGTTCTGATCCCAGAGCGCTAGTAATCCCAGGGTTTGCTTAAACAGACTAATCAGTATGTAGCAAAAATAGAGTAGTAGGAGACCTTGTTGGGATCAAGCGTACTGTTCGCTGATTTACAAGTTGCTTTTGAGAGCTCGGAAATATATATTTTTTTATTTATACTGTCCGTTGGGGATTTGATTTAGGTCACCAGGGCAAACACAGTGATACACCTAGAACAGATAAAACAAGAATCATATGCAGGAAACAGGGCTAGTCGCTAAAAGCAAATAAAGGCAATTATGCAGTTTCCAGTAGTAATTCCATGATACTATCTCGTTAACGCTCTTTCATTCACAAACTAGTTAACATGTATATACAAGTAAACGCTCCTTGAAGAATTCTATATGCTACCTTTAGCACTTTTCCTAGTAAGAAACAGTCACTTTTCTAGTATGCAATAACAACCTAATAGATAGCATAATGTTAACATTGAGAGTACTGATTTGCTCAAAACATGTTAGTGCACGCTGTCTTCTAACTTCTAAAACAACCACTTTTCAGTTGAACGACAGTACCCCAATGAAGCTTTATTAGATCCACTAAGAGTCGCTAAGATATCTACAGAAATATGATTAAATCAAAGTCAAACAAATTAGTATACGAACCCTGTTATGGCGACTACCACCTGGGTTCAAGAGCAGCGGTGACTCATAAGAAATGGCGGTACATCTAGGTACCTTTGTAACTTCTCATACGTCACAGGGTTTCAACCACCCCTAAGAGAAGGTAAATTTCCAAAAGTTGTGATGTTTATGTTTTTACCACTCGTAATGTTTAGTGCCTGCCTTTTACAGGTTACTGTGATGTACTTTTGCAAGGCACTTCCAATTCTGTCAGTTACCCAATTTTTAACGCTAATGTTAACTTTATAGGCTTAGTTAGGGAGTTATTTGCTGCTGCGTTCTGATCCCAGAGCGCTAGTAATCCCAGGGTTTGCTTAAACAGACTAATCAGTATGTAGCAAAAATAGAGTAGTAGGAGACCTTGTTGGGATCAAGCGTACTGTTTGCTGATTTACAAGTTGCTTTTGAGAGCTTGGAAATATATATATTTTTTTATTTATACTGTCCGTTGGGGATTTGATTTAGGTCGCCAGGGCAAACACAGTGATACACCTAGAACAGATAAAACAAGAATCATATGCAGGAAACAGGGCTAGTCGCTAAAAGCAAATAAAGGCAATTATGCAGTTTCCAGTAGTAATTCCATGATACTATCTCGTTAACGCTCTTTCATTCACAAACTAGTTAACATGTATATACAAGTAAACGCTCCTTGAAGAATTCTATATGCAACCTTTAGCACTTTTCCTAGTAAGAAACAGTCACTTTTCTAGTATGCAATAACAACCTAATAGATAGCATAATGTTAACATTGAGAGTACTGATTTGCTCAAAACATGTTAGTGCACGCTGTCTTCTAACTTCTAAAACAACCACTTTTCAGTTGAACGACAGTACCCCAATGAAGCTTTATTAGATCCACTAAGAGTCGCTAAGATATCTACAGAAATATGATTAAATCAAAGTCAAACAAATTAGTATACGAACCCTGTTATGGCGACTACCACCTGGGTTCAAGAACGCGGTGACTCATAAGAAATGGCGGTACATCTAGGTACCTTTGTAACTTCTCATACGTCACAGGGTTTCAACCACCCCTAAGAGAAGGTAAATTTCCAAAAGTTGTGATGTTTATGTTTTTACCACTCGTAATGTTTAGTGCCTGCCTTTTACAGGTTACTGTGATGTACTTTTTCAAGGCACTTCCAATTCTGTCAGTTACCCAATTTTTAACGCTAATGTTAACTTTATAGGCTTAGTTAGGGAGTTATTTGCTGCTGCGTTCTGATCCCAGAGCGCTAGTAATCCCAGGGTTTGCTTAAACAGACTAATCAGTATGTAGCAAAAATAGAGTAGTAGGAGACCTTGTTGGGATCAAGCGTACTGTTCGCTGATTTACAAGTTGCTTTTGAGAGCTCGGAAATATATATTTTTTTAGTTATACTGTCCGTTGGGGATTTGATTTAGGTCGCCAGGGCAAACACAGTGATACACCTTGTTGGGATCAAGCGTACTGTTCGCTGATTTACAAGTTGCTTTTGAGAGCTCGGAAATATATATATTTTTTTTATTTATACTGTCCGTTGGGGATTTGATTTAGGTCGCCAGGGCAAACACAGTGATACACCTTGTTGGGATCAAGCGTACTGTTCGCTGATTTACAAGTTGCTTTTGAGAGCTCGGAAATATATATTTTTTTTTATTTATACTGTCCGTTGGGGATTTGATTTAGGTCGCCAGGGCAAACACAGTGATACACCTGTAATGCCCAGCAACTATCGGGAGTATTTATGGGTCCCACAGTCTTCTGGTAGGAGTCTTCCTCCATAAAGATGACAATTTCAAAATAATTCCTTCAAAAAATTAGCGATGTAGCCAATATCCATGTAACAAGGCATGGGTCAACAAGGACTATTTCTCCTTTTAAAGAGAAACGATTGCAAGAAACTCTCTTCCAGCTTTTCACTCTGACTGTGTGTTCTTACTGTGTGTATCTTATCCGATAAACGACACCAGGATTCATTGCATGCATGTATTGGGATGTTGGCATGCAGAAATCTTCAACTGTCACCCTGTCACATGATCTAAGCTTACCTCCATTTTGTTTCAGAGAGATTTCAGTGAGAAGTTCAGGGAATCTCCTTCTTAAACAGAAGCAGTGCCTTCTTTCGAAATTTTACTTTGGCACTTATTTTTATCAGATAAATGACACCATGATTCATTGCATGCAGTTCATGGGTCCTTGGTCTGACATACAATCTTGATGAAATCCTATACAATGATATAACATCTTCTGAGCTCTTGCACTAATTGACAGTGTAATATAACATTGCCCAAGATGCTGTAAGTTTTCTATTAAGGGTGATGTAGGATGCACAGCTTTTTGTTTGGAGGTTTCAAAAGTGTTTTTTCCTGTCATCAAAGGTTTATTTATTTATTTTGAACTCTCAATGTTCTGGCATCCAGAGTGTACAACAAATCCAGATTTTGACATGTAAGTCTTTGTCTTTCAAGTTTTGTTGCATATATTTTCCATTTCTTGGAGGTTCTTCTCAAACTTGTCTGCATAACAATTCTGGTAAAGGTGACCTTTACAGATTCAAAAAAAAAAAAAAAAGAAAAAAAATCAAACGAACCACATTAATAAAACAAGCAAATAAAAATGATAAAATCATACATTACGTTTTTTATCTTGTTCAAAACTTTTTTCAGACTGCGTGTTCTTCTGATCACAAGAGTTAAATGCCTAAACATCGGATCCATCGCTCTGTTAATAACCAATCACAGTTTATGTAGCAGCCTCCTCCCTTTTAAAACACCTTTAAAAGTCATTATTAAGCCTAAGGGCATGCTCATATCTAAATATGCCGCACAAATTCTTTATATTCAAGCTTGGTGTCAACATCACTACCTCTAAAATCAACATTTGCTTTGTTAAATGAAAAAAGAAAAAAAAAAACCCACCAGGGTAATTTAATGATTGCTTGTAAATGGCATTAGTTTTACCTTTTGTGTCGAGAATACTACCGTGGTGGGAAGTCGTTAGTTGAAGTTGAAACAGAAACAAATTTTATGAATAAAATGTGCAGCAATTTTAAAATAATGTTTGGAAGATCTGCTGCATACAAAAAAGTGTCTACCCACTGTAAGCAATGTCCGCATTTATACCAAGATAGAGAATTATGTGACATTTATTAAAATAAAGAAATATAGGGTGTCAAATTTTTGTACGTTAGTCAAATTATGTAGTGTATGTGGTCCTGTGCTCAATCTGTCCTATGTTTTTATAGGGAAAAACTCTGTATAACCTGTATAGCATAATATATTAACATTATTATGCACTGTATACAGAATATTAATGCCATTTGTAGGCATTTATTAATATATAGAGATAAAACTTCTGTCTGTTTTAAATTAAGTAAATGTTGATATGAGGAACATTTTGAACAAGGCAAAAGCACGCATAGTGTGTTTTGTGGTGACTGTCTGAAGCTGCACTTTACTGTGGTTTACAAGAACTTCATTCCAGATTCCTCAAGGTAAGACTGCATGCATATCAGCAGTTTTGCTCATACCTTTACTCTGTCCCTATCAACATGGTTCATGCTATCTTCCTCAAGTAGAACCCTTATAATTTGGGTCTATATTACAACCATGAAAAGTCAATTCAGTGAATGGCATTTTACATCAAAAATGCCCTTCAACAAACTGTTATAGTGAGATCATGGTACAGTGAGGGTCGGAAAATTTGCCCTTTCCTCACTGTTGTGCCATCTTCAGAAGGGGTAAATATAATTAGCAGGGGTGTGGGGGGCTGAGCTTGACAAACGACATTTTCTATGTAAAAGCCATTCGCTGAACTGACTTTTCATGGTTGTAATATAGACCCAATAATTTCTGTTCATAAGCCATTTAATCAATATTTGTTGATTTTTTTGTGGTGCATCTTACTTCTCAATATTTCAATTAAGGTCACGGGAGAAAAACTGGGATGGAGAACTTCAAGAGTACACGCTTCTCCTTCATCCCCGTGAATTTCCTCATGATTCCTAATAATCTCATGCATATCAAAACTAGCCCTAAGTGGAGACATCCACCCCAATCCTGGCCCTACCATCTCCAACCGCAATCCTCATAATCAGACTAGAAACAACAACTTCTCCCATATTACAGCCAATAGAAAGCCAAGTGACTTCCTTCTACTAAGCCTAAATATTAGAAGTATATCCAACAAAGTCCATGAACTCCATGCCACCATAGACTTGTACTCCCCAGATATAGTCATCCTGACAGAAATCTGGCTAACACCTCACATTACCAGTGAGCAAATACTCCCTACAGGTTACGGCATACTAAGAGTAGACCGGCTAAACAAAAAAGGAGGTGGTGTAGCTATAAAATTTAAACAGCATCTAAACATCCAGATCTTAAAATCATCAGCTCCACAAATAGGCAATGAAGAAAAAATATATACCAACCTCAAAATTAACCAAAACAAAACCATCAACATAATTGGATGCTACTTCCCACCTGGCCAAAACATCCCTCCACTAGAAAACCTCCTCAGCTGGTCTACCCACCATCTCCCCCAAGAAACTATCATCTTAGGTGATTTCAATATTGACTGGCAATCCTGTTCTGGCAACAATCCAACCCATCATGTACACCTTCATGGCTTCACCCAACTAGTCCAATCACCAACAAGGATAAATAAAAACTCTAGCAAGCACACTACCCTGGATTGGATACTAGTCAGTAAGAACCCCCAGTCATATATAACAGGCTGCTTATCAGATAGCCTCAGTGATCACTCCCCAACATTCCTACTCAAAAAATACCTGTACCAAGCTAAACCTGTCATCTATCGTCAAATACGTAAAAAAATAAACTTTAACCCACTCACATTCATCTCTTCCTTCAAAGAATGTAACTGGCATGCTCTAAAGTACCTCAGTCTAGATGACGCAGTTGAATTTTTTAATACTACCTTCCTGAGCATCCTTAATTACCATGCCCCCATAAGATTTTCCAGAACCAAAGCACAACCCTCCCCATGGCTACAGAAAACCACTAAGTCAGAAATGAAAAACAGGGATAAAGCCTGGGAGCACTGGTGCAAAACCAAAACCCCCTCAGCTAGACAGAAATTCCTAGAATAACGCAATAGAGTCAAAAAGCTAATAAAACAGGACAAATTTCAATACTACCAGTCTGCCCTAGACTCCTCACAACACAGCCCCAAACAATTCTGGTCCTCCATAAACTCCATCCTCCACCCAGGTAAAGTCAGTACCCCTCCTCCTAACATCCCTCACTCCTCAGAAAATATTGCTACCTCATTCAACACACACTTCACCCAAACCATACTATCACTAGCTAAACAACACAACCCCCCTCCCCTCCAACCCACATCTTTAACTAGTAATCTCCCCACTGCCTTCTCTTTTTCTCCTGTACCTACCTCCAACATAAAAAAACTCTTAACTAAACTTAAACCCATCAAATTAGCAGCAGACAACCTCCCAAGTGAATACCTACAAATCGCAGCTGAAGCTCTGGCCTACCCAGTATCCATCTTGATTAACCGATCTCTGTCAGAAAGTTACGTTCCCACATTGTGGAAAGTCTCACATATAATTCTTCTCCACAAAGGCAGACCCTCTGCAGAACTAACCAATTACCACCCCATAGCTATTCTCTCTCCACTCTCCAAAATACTAGAGAGATGCATACACTCTCAGGTCTCAGACTACCTCCTTACTAACAACCTCCTTTCCAGTACTCAGCATGGTTTCCGTCCAAACCATAGCACCACCACTGCCTTACTCTCCTTTACTAACACTATCCTTCAGCATAAAAACAATGGCTATCTCTCCTCTGCTACTTTCCTAGACCTATCTAAAGCATTTGACATGGTCCCACACAAACAACTTATCTCTGTCCTCAATAACCTATCCTTCTCACAATCAGTCACCAACTGGTTTCAGAGTTACCTCTCTGACCGCCAACAATCCGTTGTATGGCAGAATGACATATCTCCCCAACTAACTGTCTCCATAGGGGTTCCCCAAGGATCCATCCTTGGGCCCCTACTCTTCTCTGTTTACACCAATAATCTAGCCTCTGCCACCAAACATGGCACACTCATCCAATACGCAGATGACTCGACCATCATCTGCTCAGCCCAGTCCCTACCCAAACTCCAAAAAGTCACACAGGAAGCATTTTCCTCTGTTGAAACATGGTTATCCGATGCCCAATTAATGCTCAACCCAAACAAAACTAAACTACTCATCTTCCAACCCACCAAACATACTCAAAACAACTCTCACTTTAACATCACAGCAAAAAACAACACCACTATATACCCAACTGAACACACCAAATTGCTAGGAGTGGAAATAGGCAATAAACTAAAATTTGACATTCACATATCCATGACCATAAAAAGTCCACAAAAAACTAGGAGCATTATACAGAAATAAACAATTTCTCACAAAAGCAGCAAAGATTTCAATAGCAAATTCCCACCTTATCTCCACCCTACTTTATGCCTCTCCAGTATATACCAACCTAAGGCAATGTGATCTAAACAAGCTAGAGATCTGCTACAACAAAATCGCCAAATTCGCCACAGGGGCATCCTACCGTAGTCACCACTGTCTCTCACTTGCTGAACTGGGCTGGCTTGGACTCCCTCACCTCCTTCAGTGGTATCAACTCTCACTCGCTCACAAACTAGTAAACCATCCACTAAATGTCCCATCCCTCCAGAATCTACTCCAACCCTATCGCACCACCAGACCACTAAGATCCAGCAACAAAAATCACTTGCAGATCACTAAAGCCAATAACTCTGCTGGTGAAGCACTATTCTCTTGTGTCATAGCCAAATTATGGAACTCACTCCCACCCACAATTACCTCTGTACCATCATGCACCAACTTCAAAACTTTATTAAAAGTGCACCTAAAAACATGCTGGCTATGCCTTTGCAACTCCCACTCTAATATCATCCACCCCATCCAACTACTACCTTTCTTTCCACTCCACTAACTACCTTGATTATAGCAAGCTCAGATGCTCATAAGCCTAGTACTTATTATACAGCAGGAACTTCTCATTGTTACATTTGTTAATGCCTGTTATGTACTTCACAGATAAAGATTCTAGTTGTCTACTGATGTACTATGTTCTTCATCTGTAAATATGTTGTAAGTAATTTCTATGTTAAATTGTTAATCACTATGTAATCCAATGTATCTACTGTCTGTTTATTTTACTGTGGAGCTTTTCTCCCCGGGCCTCCGCTGAAAATGGACCCATGTCCAGTCGGACACTCCCGGTCAACAAATTTAAATAAATAAATAAATAAATTGACCTTACTGATTACTATTGTATGCTTTACATGCCCTGCTCTTGAGAAACTAATAGTCCTAATATTGTTACTGTCTTTGTAGATCTAGCAAAAGCACTAACTTGGTTGACTATTTTCAGCTCTTTTAGGATCATGTAGAACCGTAGTAGACAAGCACCGCCACACATTTTACCTTTTACCTTTATAGGAAGACATTAAGAGAGCGGCCACGGTGGTGCAGCGGTTAGCGTTGCCGCCTCACAGCAAGAGGTTCTCTGGTTCGATTCTCGGCTGGGGTGCCTTCTATGCAGAGTCTGCATGTCCTCTCTGTGGTTGCGTGGGTGTGCTCCGGTTTCCTCCCACATCCCAAAGTCATGCAGTAGGTGGATTGGACACTAAATCGGCCCTAGGTGTGAGTGTGTGTGCCTTCTGTGGAAGGTTGGGTGCCGGGCTGGCAACTCGACACCATAAAACTCCACTGCCAGTCATGAGCAGACAGATGATCCGCTGTGGCGACCCCTGACCAGAAAAAGCCAGAAGAAGAAGGAAGACATTAAGAATTAGGATGAGCCATGTTGT
Source organism: Protopterus annectens (assembly GCF_019279795.1). Classification (NCBI taxonomy): domain Eukaryota; kingdom Metazoa; phylum Chordata; order Ceratodontiformes; family Protopteridae; genus Protopterus; species Protopterus annectens. The sequence goes on from NC_056742.1 coordinate 445,261,369, forward strand.
TTTTCCATACTTTGACAATTTCTAGGGCACCTCAGGGCTGTGTTCATGGTCCTTTATTGTCATGGTAAAATGGAATTTTCTTGAGCTGTCCGCAGTGATGCTTTGTCCTGATTGTCATACATTTTCATAAGCTGCGATCCCTACTATAAGTTTTCTGTATAACTTAGAAATGATTTAGCAATAATTTATTACTGATACCGAGCTCACTGTTTTTGGTAAACCTGCCATAACGATTATAGCTATTTGCATTCTGGTCAAACTTGTGTCTAGTTCATATAACTGGAAGTCAAGAGGTCCATGTAAATCAATGCATTAGTGTGTTACTACCTTCGAGTGACTAGGTATCACTTCTGAATGTCCATCTGTGCTGTAAACTACACATGGAGGCATATCTTCATAGACTTCAAACCCAAGTGGGTACTTCTTATAAAGAATTTAATTCTGGGACCTTGATACAAGACAGCAGAAGAAGCATTTTACAAACCCAAGTGGATAACCAGCACCTTCTGTTCACCGATTGGTCTCTGACCTCAATCTGCTTCAAGTTTTCCATTCTATCGTTACTCATTTTTATCCTGTTTTTCATTTGGGTAAGATTGCCTTTTCTTTCTGCGTGTGCTTGCTTGGTTGGTTACCTATGAAGGAACATGAGCTGGCATGTGACTGGTTACACTATTGCATAAGCTCGTATTGTATAACATGCTTATCCTTCATGGACAACAGGAGGAAAAGAGAGAGAACTGTAGACATTCATGACATATTTCATTTTCTTGGATTCTGTAACTCCTGCAATACTCTGGAAATAACTCAGACTAGAACATCTGCTGTGCCTCATCTTGGTGTGGGACTTGACCGTGACAGTGATTCTGACAAATGAGGAGCTTGACTCAAGGCATAGCTGGCCTTAGGCATAGGCCAACTAGGTGGCCGCATAGGCCGCTGCTCTAGCAGGAGCGCTTTTCCAGTATTTATTTGGTGTAAGTAGACCAGAATGGGAGCACCGAGAGGTGTTGAGGGGTGCCGTGGAGCACTTTTACCTAGGACATCAGTTGACCTAAGGCCTCTCCTGACTCCAGGTGGTTATGTTCTGTAACGGAACTAGTTCTGCTCTGACTAGTTGTTTTCTGCACAGGCTGTAGCAGTGCTACACCTGTGGTACAGTAAGTACTATTAGGATAAGTAGTTGCTGAATAAAGGTGTTTGCTATACAAGACAGTGGCTCATATGAATATATAATTGGGCATTTCATTTCCTGTACATGACATGTTAAGATATAATCAAGTATTTTCTAATCTTTACTTTTTTTAACTAAAGTGAAGTAAAAGAATAATACAGAAAATGTATTTTTTGCCATTTTCTTCAGCTGAAGGCTTATTAAACCCTACTGCAATGGTTACATTTTGGTGGCAAAGACCTTTTTGCTGAAATTTAGATGCTCGCTATGAGACAGTCTTGCAGTTAGCGAACAGAACTGAGGCTCAGAGCTGTCAGTTATTCATCTGCTTCCTGTGCACAGGGGTACAGGGTTTGATTCTTTCCATCTCCATTTGTCTGAGCAAGTTAGTTGACCAGACATTGCTTCCAGGTCACTTCTGAAAAGAAACTGTTGTGTCCATTGGGCTTGCTTGATTAACAAATATATACAGTAAAAAGTCCTTTTTTTATTTTTTCAGTGCTGTGCATGCTATCTGATAACTGGCCAAAGAGGGCAGCAGAGACTTTGTCTTATGACAAGGACTTCACCAGTATAACATTTCAATGCCCCATTTATAGTGTGCTGTGGTTTTGGTTATGGGTGTTGTCCCAAATAATTATGTCCAAAAGAAACATGCATCTAAGCTGCTAATGTCATAATATGTTCTAACTGTAGTGAAATAAATTTACAGCAGTTTAAGTTTTTCCTAGTGTAAAATGTATATGAGTTTATTAGATTGCCTATACCTAAAATAACTTAATGACTTGTTTTGTAATGGAAATATGAGAACTTTACAAAATAAAATTGCCTGTTTATTAGATTAGTATAATATGGTGAATAAATGTCTAAATGTCATTGTCTGATTTTGTGAAGGCATAAATGTCACTCTTCCAACAACATGCTTGTACTACAATTGTCTTGCTTTACACCCTATGTAATACCAATGTAAATGTAAAATTATTTTCCTACTCTGACACTATGTAATGTTACCCTTTGTAATGTAATGCTTTTCTGTTCTGCCTTTGGCCTCGCTCATGGCTGCAAAGGGCCTGCAGACCAGTCTACCTTCCCAGTTATTAACCAAGCAAGCAAACGAGATTAAATAAATAAAAAAAAAGAATAAAATGGCAGAAGACAGAAACTGTAACTTTCTGTTTACATTATTTTGTCAGAACAGTTAAAAAGCCTTTGGCATATCTGTCCGTTTGCACTATACCATTGTTTTTGCCTGCCTATCCATTTGTGTGGACTGCAGTACAAAACGTTGACAGTACATGCAATAGCTTATGTATTTTTTCAGATATTTGGCAAGCCTACTGGAGACAAGTGTCCCTTTTCAGGGATGACTGGATGCAGGAGGGACTATCTGTTTAACAAATGGAAGTGGAAAAAATCAAACCATGTACCTTGGGTACATTAAGTGGCTTGTTAACAGCTTAAAACCGTAATCCTCTACTCTGTCTGCTTGAGTATGCAGGCAGCTTATCTACTGATCACCTGTTGAAAATCAATGTCTGAAAGTGGGCCCTAGCTTTTCAGAAAGGGTCTCAGGGTTCATTGGAGGCTACGAAAACAGGAACACATCCACAGTAAGTTTGAAAGTTCTTTAATTCTGGTACCTCGGCCTTCGCCTTCTCCTGGAATTCCAGGAGAAGGCGAAGGCCGAGGTACCAGAATTAAAGAACTTTCAAACTTACTGTGGATGTGTTCCTGTTTTCGTAGAATTTAAGATAGTGGTGTTTTGAAGGAGTGGAGGTGTTGTATTTTCATTGGAGGCTACTAGGTTATTGACCCGAGGGTCATTTTAAGCCTAGCCTGTTACACCTATTATATTTCAAGAGAAAAAGTCTAGTCAGTGCCTAAGATTATTATTAGTAATGACTGCCCATGTCCAAGAGGGATGTGGGAGCTATTCCCAGCAGGAATTTGCTGTTTCCCATCCATTCATTCAGGCTGCTTTTGAATAGAGTCATAGAGGTGATCTGCTTAACATGAATTGGTAGCCTATTCCAGAGAAGTGGCAACCTCTGTGAGATGAATTCGTCTCTCTAGCATCTCCTATTTAAATCTCAGGTCAGATTTAGGTTGCTGGAGTGGATAAGTCTAGTCCCATTTGACTTATGGATGTGCAGCAACTTCATCAGGTTGAGGTCAGAGATTGCTCTGTAAGCCAGGCACAAGTCTCCCCTAAGCAGCCTATATGCTACTGAGTGCAGTAACAAAGACTTCAGTCTGTTTGTGTAAGGCATGTGCTTAAGACCCTGGATCTTTTTAATTAAAAAATCTCTGGGTCTCTTCAATTGCTACATGTGCCTGTATGGTACATACCAAAAGGGGCATTATAATCAATTATGGGCCTGATAAGGGATGAGTATAGGGGGGTTATAACCTCTTTTGCTCTTGAGGCTATGCCTTTGCTAATCAAATGTGTGACGTAAAATGCCTTTCTTACTACAGTGGACACATGGTGGTCAAAGTTTAGGTCAAAGTCTACTTGTGTGCCCAAATCCCTCATTAAACCATTCTTACTTAATGCATTGTTATTTATTTGATAGTTGGTAGGGACATTACTTGTACAAAAAGGGAGGATGATGCATTTTTTTGCATTTAGTTTGAGTCCGTGGATTTGACACCAATTGTTCGTCTTTGTAAGCCCCTCTTGGAGTACACTGACATCATTTGGGGAGTCAATGATCGGGTCAAGTTTGCAGTCATAAGTAAACTTGGTTAGCCATAGCCCTTTTGTTTTGACCTGAACTTCTGAGAAGTAAATACCAAACAAAAGGGGGCCCAGTACTAACCCTTGTGTAATACCACTGGTGACAGATCTGCTGGTAGAGGTGGAGTCACCCACTTTCATAGCATGTGTACGGTTAGTGAGCCAATTTGTGACCCAGGTAACAACAAAGGGATTGACATTTAAGTGGGTGAGTTTGTCAATAATACCCAAATGGGGGGTTGGGTACAAGGCCTTCGCCAAGTCCAGATATGCTCTGTGCATAGATTTGCCCTCATCTATGGCCCTGGTCACATTTTCGAAGAAGTCTGCTAGATTTAGCAGGCATGTTTGACCCTTTACAAAGCCGAACTGGGTTGGATCAAGGGTTTGGAGATCACCTATATTTTCATATATGAGGTTCATGATGATACGTTCCATGGCCTTGCAGATAAGGCTGGTCAGGCTTATGGGTCCATAATTCCCTAGATCTGTTGCTAAGCCACCCTTATGGAGGGGGATAACAGTCATGGTTTTCCATTCAGCTGGGACAAACCCTGCATTCAGGCTGTGGTTAAATAGGGTGCCTAAGGGGGTTGCTTATTCCTGTTTTAGTTTGTTTAGAATGCAGCCTTGGATGCCATCAGGAGCGATAGAGGCTGTGCTTTGCTTTAGACAGAGCTTTGATGACTTTGGATTTGGCTTTGGATATATAGGGCGGGAGAGCTGTTGAAGGTATGGTTTGTGGTATGTTTGGCGGGGATAAAGGGAAGAACTTTTCACCAAACCCATCCTCTAGTAGTTTAGCACTTTCTGCAGGATCAGTGTGTGTGATATCATTTGTCACTAGTTCAGCACATGCCTGGGTCCTACCTTTTAGGCGAGCAATGGATGTAGCTGAAAGAAGCCTTATGGTTATCCTTAGCTGTGTTTGTTAATTTTCTCGGAGTTGCCTGTAGAGGATTTTATAAGTTGTCTTGTTTGTTTATTTAGGCTTAGGAGGATACTTTTCCAGTACTGGGACCTCCCTTTGGTATTCTTAGACAACAGCTTCTTACGCTTGTTGTATAGTTTATTTATGCAAGATGTCCACCAGGGTGGCTTGTATTTTCTTAAGACTCTTACTTTGGTCTTATCTGGCACAGCCTAGTCCATACATTTGTACAAGTGTTGGTACAGGGCATCAGAATATACTTTAGTCTAATTGCCAAGACCATCTCTGGGGACTGGGGCTTGGAAATCATTTATGCCAACTCCTAGGAGAGTATAGTTGGCTTTGCTGAAGTTTTTTAATCTGACTTCACCTCTGATAGGTTCTAGAGTTATTGCCACTTCAAAAGTGACTGATTTATGATCAGATTTTACTAATGAGGGTCCTACACTTATGGTAACACAATGGTCTCTCATGTTGGTGAGAACCAAGTCAAGTATATTTGATCCCCTTGTAGGATTTTGTACAATTTGTTCCAGAGCATTTGAGTTAACAAAGCCGATGACCTTTTGTGCAAGTAAGCTAGGGGTCATATAGGTTTCCCAGTTGATGGTAGGATAGTTAAAACCCACCATGACAAGAGTGTTAGGTTGTATTATTATTGACTCAAGTAAAACCAAGCAAGTTGCATGATCATCTTGGCTCATGGAAGGGGGACCTGTAACTAGCAATGATTTGGGGGGGGGGGTCTTACCCACGGTAATCTGAACTTGGAGTAGCTGCACATAGTTATCTTGTCTAACCAGTCTGGAGGAGTGTTTATCTTTAATGCAGATCAGTACTCCTCCACCTTTGTTTCTCACACTTTCATTCTCACACTTTCATTATGCTGTCTGAAGGTGTGGAAGGCATTGTAGCCTTGGAAGGCTGGGGTACTGTCTGTGGCCTTGAACCAGGTTTTTGTGACTGCACAAATGTCTACATCACCCAAGGAAAGGAATGCTTCCAGGGAGCACAGCTTTTGGTTTAAACTCCTAGGGTTCAGCAGCATAACCCTTATTTTGTTTGTGTTGGATATTTTCACATCAGAAGTTTTGTTTTTGAGACCTTGCCTAAAAAAGGCACTATGGGGAGGCAAGAGCCTTAGGCAGCAGCTGAAAGCCCAGAGGTGCCAGGTGCAGACCATCTCTGGCAAAGTAAGGAGGTCTATCAACCATGTCATTCCAGGCTGACAAAAACTGGATCCCCCTTGAATGACACCAAAAACTGAGCCAATTATTAAAGTCAATCATTTTTTGTTTATATTGTGGCATCATTCTAGGTGAGGTAAAAATCCCACTGAAGGCTAGGGACATACCTGCCTGGGACACATATTCAGAGAGCTCAATCATGTCTTTCTTCATATAGTCCAGTGAGGTATGCCTCAAGTCATTCACATCAACATGAACTATGACTGAGTCATAACGGTACTTGTTGTTGAGTGACTTGAGTGCATATGTGATCTGACAAATCCTAGCAGGCACCAAACAGACAGCTGACAGTGACTTTCTCTTTATCCAACCTGGTGAGTGGGACATCAATGTCTCTCACTATAGAATCTCCAATAACAAGAAAATTAGGTTTGGGTATTGTACCTTAAGGGCCTAATTGATGAGACACTGTGGTACTCCACTCATGTGTCTTGAGTGCTGTGGGTGCTGTGTCAGGTTTAGCAACCTTGTGCTTAGGAGATCTCTGGTGTTTAGCTAAATTTTAGAGAGTACCTCTGCGTATGATGGTCTGTGTATTGAGTTCAAGCTTTGTGTATGAGTTGTGGTGTGGGTGCTTTGTGTAAGAGTTGTGGTGTGTGAGTTGACAACCTCTTCATTAATCTCTTTCATTAGTACTGTTATTCTTTTATTCAGGGATGGCAGTTATGTTTTTAAAGGTCACATACATCCTGATTTGCAAATGGAAATGCATTTATTGATGGAAATAAACAATAGGTACTTCACATAATAGGTTTCTCAGAAAGGTTTTGGCTAACATACCACCTTCTGTCCAATATTGTTTTATACTAGCAGCATTTTATGGAAAGTGTTATGGATTTTCACAGAGAAATTGAGCATAATGTTGTAGAGTACATAAATTGTTAGATTAGAAAAGCTTAAAGTTGGAATAATATGCTTCAAATTTATATGAAGAGAAATTGCATTTCTGTAGGATAAATCTAGCATCTCATTGTGGTATACATTTGGTATAACCATGAATACATGGATTTCTGAAGAATATCAAGACTGAACTGTATAATTTTATCCAATTTAAACCAAATCAGTGCAGCCCACCCAAATAAAATGCAATTGTGTGAGTTATCATAGTAATAATGGCAGACGTCTGCAGATACTTTAAGTACTTACGTGGCATTTATGTCAATTCATTACACAGAAGCCTGTATCACTAGTTTTGGAGATTGCTACATCCTTGTAGTTGGCTCTGAAGAGGAGTTGTTAGAATCCTTTTCAGGGATATCTAGGAAAGTTATAAAATATTTCCATTTAAGTACTGCAGTCTGCTCAAGCCAACTGGTACTCTGAGTTCTTTGCACCCCATATTCATTGCCAGATATAATATAAAAGAGCGTAACAAAATGATGCTTGTCTTAGGTTCATAGGTAGATAGTAGGCTGTCAGCCATGGGGCCTATATAAGCCTAGCCAAAAAGGTTCCCTGGCTTTCGCCACCCAAGAAAATTATTTTCCTGTGCCCCTGTTAAGCAGTGCTGCAGAAGTGATCCCTGGGGTGAATTTTCTATTTCCCATCCAGTCGTCAAGGTTTTTCTTAAAGAGGGCCAATGAGGAGCTTTGCTAGACATGAATAGGTAGTTTGTTCCAGAATATGAGAAGTCTCTGGGACAGGAATCTATCCCTCCAGCATGTTCTGTTTATTGTGGTGACAAGGTTTAAGTCCCTGGAGCATGTGGTTCAGAGAGTTTGGGATTTCTTTAAATGTAGCATGTCGAACAGCTCTGGGTTTGACATGGCTTTGTATGTTAGGCAGAGATCGCCTCTGAGTAGGCGATATGCGACGAAGTAGAGCTGGAGCTTTTTGAGATGGTCTGCATATGGCATCTGTTTGAGGCCAGTAATCTTCTTAGTGAAGTATTTCTGTGGCCTTTCCAATTGTTGTAGGTGTCTTGTGAGATGCATGCCAAATGGGGCATTGTACTCTATAATGGGTCTGATGAGGGATGAGTAGAGAGGCACAATGACCTCCTTTTTTTTAGAGGAGAACCCTTTTGTGATGAGGTGTGTCACATAGAAAGATTTCCTGATTACTGTGGCAATGTGGTTATCAAATGAGACATTACTGTCCACCTGTGTCCCGAGGTCTCTTATCACACATCCAATGTTTATTGAACTACCGCCTATGTGGTAGTTTATGGATACTGAGTTTTTCCCAAAGGGGATAACAATGCATTTCTTGGCATTGTGCTTGAGGCCATGACTTTGACACCAAGCATCTGTCTCTGTGAGGCCCTTTTGTAGAATGTCTACATCATTAAGTGATTCTGTTATGGCTCCCAGTTTGCAGTCATCTGCGAACTTTGTTAGCCAAAGACCTTCTGTGTTGGCCTGCACTTCAGAGAAGTAGATGCTGAAAAGGAGAGGACCCAGGACCAAACCCTGTGGTACTCCACTCATCACTGGTCTGAAGTCAGACTTGGGGTCTGCTACTTTTACTGTGTAGGTTCTGTCAGTTAGCCAGTTGGCCATCCATCTAGTGACATAGGGATTTATGCCCAGTTTAGTGAGTTTATCTATAATTCCAGAGTGAGGATGGTATTGAAAGCCTTGGCGAGGTCAAGATATGTTGTGTGCACTACTTTGTCCTCATTTACGGCTCTAGTGACTGGATCAAAGAAGTCATTCAGGTTTAGTAGACATGAGCTACGTTTTACAAACCCAAACTGAGTGAGGTCCAGGGTTTGGAGGTTACTTATGTCTTTGTTTATAAGCTCCAAGATGATATGTTCCATGGTCTTGCAGACCAGGTTCATCAGGCTAATATGTTCCATAGTCTTGCAGACCAGGCTCATCAGGCTAATGGGGCAGTAGTTTCTGGGGTCCGTGGTGGTACCCCCTTTGTGGAGTGGGATAACCATTGCTGTGCGCCATTCAGTAGGCACATAGCCTGAGGTGAGGCTATGACTGAACATGGTACTTAGGTGGGGTGCCAGTTCATTCTGTAGTTCCTGCAGTATGCAGCCTGGGATGTTGTCTGGTCCCATGGATGCTGTGTTCTTGGCTTTGGAGAGTGCAGTCTTTACTTTTTCATCCATGATTACAGGGGCTTTGCATTCTTCCGGTATTAAGATGGGCCCTTTGGAGGGTGAGAGGGGGGTAAAGTTAGCACTGAACCTATCTGCCAGGATGTTAGCAATATTGGTTGGTTCTGTATATTTAGTGCCATTGTGCTGTAGCTCAGAGCAGATCTGAGTGTTGCCATTGAGATTCTTGACATAGCTGAAGAATGCTTTGTGGGTGTCTTTGGAATCAGTGGTGATTTTATTTTCATAACTGGCTGTGGAGGATTTTATGAGGGATCTCAGCTTCTTGCTGAGGCTGACCAGGGAGTTCTTCCAATCTTGGGATTTTACTCTTTTTTGCAACAGCTTCTTCCTTCTGTTTTAGAGTTTGTTTACGGCAGGGGACCACCAGATTGGCTTCCTATTTTTGGAGGATAGCGTCTTGGTTCTTTTGGGGATGGCATGATCCATGCACTCGTGTATGTGCTTATACAGTGCATTTGTGTAAGATTCAGCAGTTGTACCTCTATTTTCTGTCTGCACAAAGTGTCGTAAGCCACTTCTGTCTTAAGAAGCATGAAGTTGGCTTTGGAGTAGTTTCTGACAGTGGTTTCCTTAATGGGGGTGGGGGTAGGATATGGATGTCTAGGGTGATTAGCTTGTGGTCGGATCTGACCAGCGAGGAGTTGACCTCTGGCATGGTACATCAGTTACCCATATTGGTAATGAGCAGGTCCAGGATATTGCTGCCCCTGGTGGGGGTGTGGACAAGCTGATCCAAGGTGTTGGAATTTATGAATTCCAGAAAACATTGAGTAAATGAGTTGCTACATTTATTTATTTATTTTATTTTATTTTATTTATTTTACATTTGTTGACTGGGCTAGTCCAGCTGGATATATGTCCATTTTCAGTGGAGGCCCGGGGAGAAAAGCTCCACAATACAATAACCAAATAGGACAAACAGAATATATCAAGTAGACATTGGTACATTACAAAACTTTATGTTATATTACACAACTAGGATTTTATATTCTGTATACCAGTAGGAACAGAAGCCTGATGTAAAAAATGAGCTTGATACAATAGTAGTTTGAATTAATAATGGAAATTATAACTAAGATACTATGGTCACACAAGAAATCAAAGGATAAACACTAGGATACAATAATAGTGTTTAGTCTCATAAGAGTTGAGGTGTGATATGAACACAGTTGGAAATTCAACAGTATATACATATTTACAAGAGGAAAGAATCCTCAGAAAGGTCAAGCTCACTGCTATCAGAGAGTTAACACAAGATAATGTTCAAAAGAGGCTATGAATCACAGGAGTCTTGAAGAGGGGTATGGTTTTTAGTCTGGGTTATCACAGGGGCATAGCCAGTGTGATTTGAGGTAGGGTTTGAGCTTGCTTTTAAATAGGTTAACAGAGGACAGTGAGGTTAGCTGACTTGGAAGGCTGTTCCAGGCCTTGCCTACTGTATTAGAGAACAGGGTATCACCAGCTAAATTGTTGGATTTAGTTGTTTGTACAAGTAGTTTATTAGATGAGCGTAAGGTTTTGAGATTGTTATAGGGGATGACTAGGGATGTGAGTATGGGTGTATTTTGAGGTAGATACAGGATCTTATGGGCTACTGCTAGTTGATTAAGAAGTATTAGATTTGGCAATTCTAGCCATCCAAGTTTATTCAAATTGATACAATGATGAGTTCTATAGGAGGACCTTGCTGCGAATCTGGCTATATTGTTGTAGGAGGATGACAGCTTATTCAGGTTACTTTTGCATATTTTGGTATAGATAGGGGAGGCATACAGGAGGGTAGAGATAAGGTGTGTGCGAACAATGGCGACCCTGACTAGAGGAGTTAGAAAGGGTTTAATTCTATAGAGGGAACCTAGTTTCTTATTAACTGTTTTTATGGTGTTGTTAATGTGAGGTTCAAAAGACAAGTGATTATCTATTAGTACTCCGAGTAGTTTGGTGGTTGGTTCGGGGGATATTATAGTTCCATTATTTGAGGTAATAGTAAAGTTAAGTGGGGAGGTTCTTCGAGTGGGGGTGAATAGTAGCATTTTAGTTTTTTTAGGGTTTAAGATGACACCTTTGTAGGAGCCAGTTTTCAACTGTGCTAAAGGTCTTTTGGGTTAGTGACTGAAGTTCTGATTGGGTAGTAGCAGAGCATATGAGTGTGGAGTCATCTGCGTATTGGATACAGTAAGCTTGTGGAATTACCGAATGGAGGTCATTTGTAAAGATGGAGAAGAGTAAAGGACCCAATAAGGATCCTTGAGGGACCCCTAAGGCTACTGGGAGGTGGGAATATAAAGTATTTTCCCATAGAACAGCCTGTTGTCTGTTATTTAGGTATGATTGGAACCACTGCCAGTGATAAGTTTTTGAGTGTATCTAAGAGAAGGTGGTGGTTAACCATGTCAAATGCTTTAGAAAGGTCGATAAAAAGAGCTGAGGATAGAGTGTCATTATTATGATTACTATTAATTTGGTTAGTGAAGGATAGGAGAGCAGAGGTGGTGCTATGGAATGGTCTAAAGCCATGTTGACAAGGTGCTAGTAGATTGTTTTCAAGTAGGTAGGGTAACAGTTGTAAATGAATACATTTCTCCATTATTTTTGCCAGAGGAGATAGTATGGCTATGGGCCTATAATTGGAGAACTCCTTGGAGTTACCGCCTTTGTGCAGGGGGATAATGTGAATTTCCAGATTAAGGGGATAGTTCCTTCAGAAATAGTTCTATTAATAAGGATGGATATGGGGTAGGCTATGACTTTAGCAGCTTTTTGTAGGTATTCTCCAGGTAGTAGATCTGCAGAGAGTGTGGTGGGTTTAAGTTTCTGGATGAGGTTAAAGATGAGGGATGTGGGCACTGGCAGAAAATAAAATAGAGGAGGATAGTTGGCAGAGGTTATGTTTGAGCTTGGGGTGCTAGGGGAGAGCTGGTTAGCTAGGGATTGTAGTGTTTCAATGAAAAACGTGTTAAATGAGTCTGCTATTTGGTTGTGATTGTTGTGATCAGAGCCAGTGGGAGTAGGAGTGCTTGAGCGTCCTGGGTGTAGGAGGTTGTTGATGCCTAGCCATAATTTCTGAGGATTATTTTGGTGGGTTTGTTGAAGCTGATGGTAGTAGTTTCTTTTATCGGCTAATATGGCTTTTTTTGTTTTGTTTCTTAGCTGTCTGAACTGTAAGTGATCTGAGGGGCTTTTTGTTGAATGCCATTTGTCCCATAGTTTATTTCTTTGCAAGATTTTTTGTTTGGTAGTTTTGGTGAGCTATGGTGCAGGTTTAGTTCTGATTCTAACTTTGCGCAATGGGGCATGGTAATCTAAAATGGAAAGAAATTTTGAATTAAAGTATTTAACTGCATCATCTAATGGTAGGTGTTTCAGGTGTGACCAGTCACAGGCTCTTAGTTCAGTTTGAAACCGAGCAGGGTTAAAATTTTTGTTGGTATGAATAGTTTTGCAAATGGTAGAGTTTGGGAGTTCAGATTTAGATCTGATTAGATAGGTAAGCAAATGGTCACTTATGTCCTCTGGGAGGGTGCCTGTTATATAGTTTTGTTGAGGAGTATTAGTAAGTATCCAGTCGAGGATACTTGTTTTGTTGTTAAGTTTATTGGTACGGGTAGGGGATGTTATATTTTGAGTAAAGCCATATAGGTTGATATGAGTAGAAGGTTGCTCAGATACACAGGAGTTCCAGTTTATGTTAAAGTCTCCAAGTATAATGGTTTCTTGGGGGTAGTTGCTTGAGAGCCAGCTAAGGATAGCCTCTAATGTGTTGATGTTATTGCCTGGTGGAAGATAGACACAGATTAGGTATATGGCTTTACTTTTGTTCAGCTGTATCTTGGTTAGAAGAATTGCTGCATTGTTGGAAAGTGGAGGTTTAGAGTCTAGCAAGGTAACTTGTAATCCATTCTTATAAAGTATGGCTACGCCTCCACCTTTCTTAGTATTACGGTCAAATCTCAGGATATTATAGCCAGGGGGTAAAACTGTACTGTCTTGTACTGAAGGATTAAGCCATGTTTCAGACAGACAGAATATGTCAAAAGAGTGTACATCTATAAGAGCATGCAGATGAGCAACTTTATTATTGATGCTGCGAATGTTAAGATGAGCTATCAGGAGAGAGTTGGCCTGCTTGGAAAGCGTGTTTGTAATAGTAGGAGATGGTGTATTAGGCTGTGTAGTTATGACTGAGGTTGGACCAGGGTTTGGGTATATATCACCATCTAAAAGGGAGTGGAGCTGTACTTTTAGGATGAGTTGTAAGAGTTTAAAAATTAGGTTCTTGGTTTTTCTAGGTATAGGGTTAAATTGAGAGATGTGAGTGAGTCTATGAAACTTGGCTGCTGAGTACTTTGCTGGGCAGGAGTAGTTGCTAAGACTGTGAGGAGAGGTAAGAGTAGGAATGGAGGTTTGCCTTTTATGGGTGTGGAGTCCTAAATATGTGTGGTATTCATAGAGAGTAAGTAGATAGGGTATAATTAGTAAAGTTAGGAGTATTAATAAAGGTAAGGGTTTGTGGTATCCTTTTGCCATTAGTGTAGGCATAGGAGGTGGATTGTAGGGATGCTAGTAGATAGAGTGGTAAGGTAATGGATAATGCAAGATGAGTGATAGTACTGTACAGGGGGAGGAGTTAGGGGTTGGTGTTAATGTATAGGGGCGTGGCAGTTTATGTATAAGTGTAGGAGCACTGGGGGAGGGTGGAATTTGGGGGCAGGGTAGGGGAGCGGAGTGAGCCCGAAGGACGAATGGACTGGGATGAGCCACAGAGGAGTTAACCCTAGGAGAACAATCAGCGAAACAGTAAGCTAAGGTAAGTAAAGGTGGGGAGGGTGAGATGACACAAAGCCTTGCTAGTAGTTATAATATACTGAGAGGATAGGCAATGAGGAATTTGAGAAGAAGGGAGAAATAGTGAGATTGTAAGCTCATGCAGGTTATGAGAGCCTGTAAATTAAATGTATAGCCAATATGGAGGTCTAAAGGAAACTATTGCCCTCTAGTAGACAAACGACTGTGTATTAGTGGAAATGTCTATTAAAAAGAGAGAATGCAGGGGAGTAGGTGTACTATTCAGGTTGGATGGTATAGAAGTCAATGACCTGTAATATAAGAAGGGAAGGGAAGACAAGGTATAGGAGCAGGTAGTAATGGTTGCTGACTATCCTGGCTGGTGAGAGTAAATTTACAAACTAGGATGTAACACACTATATCTCTATAGACAGTGGTATATAGTACATACTTTCACTTGTAAATTTGTTCCCTTGGGGGGACTGTTGCAGAGGGAAGGACATGTTCAGGTCCTTAGAATGGGATGGGGAAACCACAATAAGATTTGGAAAATGTTGTTATTCAGCAGACTGGGCAATTCCTCTTAACTACTTGCAAACCAGGTTGGGCAGTTTCACTTGTAAATTTGTTCCCTTGGGGGGACTGCTGCAGAGGGAAAGACAGGTTCAGGTCCTTAGAATGGGGAAACCACAATAAGATTTGGAAAAAGTTGTTATTCAGCAGGCTGGGCAATTCCTCTTAACTACTGGCAAACCAGGTTGGGCAGCAAAAACCCTATTCAATTCACTGCCAGGAACGGACAGCACCCTGGGGCTAAGTAGGAGAGCAAAGATGAAGGACATGAGTAGTACCAGTTAATGGTGGGATAGTTGAAATTGCCCATAATTAAGGTATTGGGTTGTACCATAATATTTTCCAGTATCTTAAGAAATGAAGAGTGGGAATCCTGGGGCATGGTGGGGGATCTGTAACAAGCTACAACCTGGATTGCAGTCTTGCCCAGTGTTAGTTGCACTTGGATAATTTCAGATGCATTATGTTGAGTAACCAGCCTGGAGGTATGGATATCCTTAATGAATATAGAGACGCATCCGCTTTTAGTGTTTCGGTCCAAGTTAGGTGGCCGAAAGGTGTGGTATGAATTATAGCCTGGTAATGCCGGGGTGCTCTCTGGAGCCTTGAACCAGGTCTCTGTCACTGCACAAATGTCGATGTTCTCCATTTTAAGGAGTGCCTTGAGTGAGTGCATTTTGAAGTTTAGACTTCTAGCATTGAGTAGCATTATCCTCTGAGTTTGCTTGCTTGTACCTGTTACACTGGTGAATTTAGCATTTGAACCCTGCCTAAAAAAGGCACTATAGGGGTGGCAAGAGCCTTAGCCAGTATCCGGAATCCCAGGGGTGACAGGTGCAGGCCATCTCTGGCAAAGCATGGTGGTCTGTTGACCATGTCGTCCCAGGCAGACATATACTGGATCCCCTTAAAATGACACCAGAAGCTTAGCCAATTGTTGAAGTCAATCATTTTGTCCTTGTACTGTGGTATCATTCTGGGTGATGGCAGGCTGCTATTCAAGGCTAGGGTCATACCTGCCTGGGCTACAAGATCCGAGAGCACCTTCATGTCTCTTTTCATGTAGTCCAGGGAGGTATGTCTCAGGTCATTCACACCAACATAGACAATGACAGAGTCATATTTGTACTTGTTGTGGAGTGACATGAGTGTGTGCGATATGTGGCAGATCCTGGCACCTGACAAGCAGCTGACAGTAACTTTCTCCTTGTTTAACATGGTGAGTGGGACATCAGTGTGCCTGACTATAGAGTCACCTATGACTAGTGTGCTGGGTACGTTGTTTTGCCTTATGGACTGAGGTTGAGTGGCACACTGATTTTGTTGGCTATTTGTCATTTGGGTAGTGTTGGGGGGGGGGTGGCAGTTGTCTGTGTTTCAGATTGGGAGGTCTCTGCTGCTTGGGAAGATTTTTATTGAGACCCTCCATGAATGTGGGTGCCTGCTTTGTGTTTCTATGTGTGGGTTTTGAAGGACTATGTGTTGAATGTGGTGTGGTGCAGGTGTTAACCTTCTCCCCTTGACTGTCTAGTCCAGTCTTGGCTGGAGAGAGTTTGGCTTCCAGTTTGACTATATAAGTGCACCTCTCACAGGTTGTAATGCTGGGTGGTGTCTCTAAAACATAACTAGTTTTGGTGGTGTGGGATTCTGTTTCACTTGTGGTTTCTTCCCAATACACACAGAAACAAGAAAGGTCTCTGATGAAGGTGTCATGTTACCCAAATGTGATAACAACATTACATTTGCAGCTCTGAAGATGAAAAACTTTCAAAACAGGTAGTTTAAATTTGGGGTGGACATCACATATCTATGAATTAGGGGGATGCACAGGCACTACTGTTCAGTTTTTGTGGTACTTCTATAGATTAGTCAAGTGTGAAAGCTCATAAGAGCAAACATAAACAAAGCCAGCATTTTACATCAAATTGTAAAATGATCAGACATCAAGAAAATTAAAACTATTTCTTTTTTGCAGGGGGCAAGTGCCCCTGCACCTGCTACACCTCCCTGGTAATTATATACCCTACTTCCAAGATAACACAACCCCCCCCCCCTTACCCCACTGAAATGTGATCCAGTGCAAAAGGCTGCCATCAGAAACTCCATTTAACAGAACTTTAATTCACGAGTGTTAACTTTTTACAGTATTAAAAAGCATTCACTAATGTGAGCATTTACTCCTGTCATCTACAACCATGGGTCCCGTTCAGTTGATCGACTATACATATGGCCAAACAACAAATGCTCAAGCTGTAGCATTGAACACCCATAATATCGAGCAAATGTCAGTATCTGTAAATGAGAGGTTGTGCAATAGCAGGGCTAAAGATTTGCCCTTTTCTTGCTGTTGTATGATCTCTGAGTTCTTGGCATTTACGTTTTGCCAAGCTTCCTTTTACCTGTCTTTATATCTATTTACTTGGTATGTGGGCTGATCCAATGACACTTTTCAGCCATGACCTAGGTCATGAGGTAGCATGTGTAGGTTAAATTTCAATACAGGGAGTTAAAAGAAACAAAAAGATGAGTAAAATCTACATGTTTATGTAACAAATGAAATAGATCGTATTCTAATGTGTTATTTTCTGGCATCTATGTTAAAAGTGTGGAGCAGTTCAAAATGTTATGAGGACCTTAGGATTTTTCCATACACAACAGATATTTTTTGTCACTTTCTATATTTAGAAAACAGTTGTATAAAGCATTCCCCAAAACAGTAATTCCATAATATAAAAAGCAGCAACGCTAAGTAGGTAAGGTTCCAACGGCAATAAAGATCCGTCCAAAATCCAATGATAAAAATACAAATTAATTTACTGGATTTTATTAAAAAGATTTTTTATATAAGATAAATTTAGAGCTTTCGTCCACAAACCGTGGACTTTCTCAGAATCAATTAAATGCACCATTAATCCCATTTAAATAAGCACAGCCTACCAATCACAATAATGTAATAAATTCAAAAACAATGACATCATCTCTTAAATGGATATACATCTTTCAATAGCCTTAAAACAACATGTAGAATATTAAAAAAAGTTAAAATGTTGAAAAAGTAAGCAAACATACAAAAATGTAAAACCACACTAATAAGAAAACACATACATACAAAAAAAGATAAAATAATTTGCTGTTTAACATCTTTAAGCATGAAATATGATCCTAGAGTGTGAATGTTGTATCTGCACCTATCTATACATTATTGCTTAAGTTCCAATACTGGATTTATAGGTATAGTATCATTAATACCAGGCCAGCTGGTGGCATTCCAAAAGTAATTGCCACCTTACCTCCTTTTCTTCTAGTGCAGCTGTAATAGTCCCCCCTAGGATTAATTCTAAGACATTCTAATATTCCAAATTTAAAATTTATACATGTTTGACTGGTCTCCAAATGTCTATATAAAGCATTGTTGTCCTTTTTACTTATGTGGTATAAATGTTCATATATCCATTTTTTTTAGGGGTCTCTCGGTTTTCCCAACATAAAACCCAGGACACTGACAACATTTTGCTAACTATACCACATATTTAGTGTTACAATTGCCTTTCTTAAAATGTACTCTAGTTTTATTAATATTATCCAAAACTAATGATTTATCTACCATAATAGCACTGCATTGCCTGCAACTACCACATTGTTTAGTGCCTTCACTGTTGTCCCGTGAAACTATCCTGGTGTATGATTCAAATTTATTTTATAAATTCACTCCTGTTTTGTACACAAATGTAGGTTTGTCCCCCAATAAATCATAAATATCACTGTCCCCTCTTAGAATATTCCACTTCTTATGCACTATATCTTTTACTCTATCCACAACTCCATTATATTCTAATATTAAGGCTCTATCATAGTTTTCAGTATTATTTGTCTGAGGGGTACTGTAAGGGTGGTTACTATGTTCCATCTCTGCACCTAATAAGGGTTGGAATTTCTTGTTCCAGTCACTTATCACATATTCTGTGACATCCTTAATCAACCCTGGAGGATACCCTCTATTTACAAACATAGATCCTATGAATTTTATTTCCCTATTTATATCATCATATTGTGATCTCATACGGGCAACATGAATGTATTGCCCTTTTAAAATACTTTTTTTCTGTGCCAGGAGAAGGCAACTAAAATACTCAAGATATGAATTACTGAAAATATTCTTTTTGTAGATCTGGGATTTAAATCCATTATGGGCATGGGAGATATAAGTATCCAAATAAGCTATGCCTTCCATACTATAATTATATTTAAATCTCAAGAAGGGACTGGTATTGTTTAAATATCGAACAAATTCGTCAACTTTGTCTCTTGGACCATCCCACAACACAAAAATACAATGCAATGAGGTAAATATTTCTCTAGGGAATGATATCACACAAGTGCTTAGGGTTCACTTCTAGTGGTGTGCTGTAGTTAAAATATGCAACCACAGCAATGTATGGAGACATTGGTTTCACTTGCAGGAATTCTGATTTGTGCAATTATTTAGCTTTGGCTGATACGTCTGCAATAAATTGTGTATCAGATCAGGGAAGGCAGAGTTTTGCACCATGAAATGTGCTCACAAATATTCATGGAGAGGATGTAACAGGAAAAATGCTTTGTCTTTTCAAGACCCAGCTGATAATACCAACCAAAATAAGACAGATGTTGTTTACCCAACTAGGCCTCGGAGAGATACATTTTTACTATATCTGTGTGACAAATGGAGGATCATTCAAAATTAATAATGGATTAGTTTATAAACAAAAATCCCCTGTGTTTCCATCTTAAGAATTGAGGATACATTTTAACACTTTCAAAAAGACATGCATATTTTAAAATGTGATATCAGTATGGTAATGGCAAATCACTGTCTTAATTATTGCACCTTATATGAGAATGTTTATGGCATCATTGGAGGGTATTTATAGTGGTAGATGAAACATGAAATGCATACTCTCAAACAACTTCTGAGCTCTATAGAATGATGACTATAAATAAAGAATTAAAAATGCCTGTTAGTGTGGAATATGTTGTAGTTAAAGTACTGACAAACACTAGAAAAAATGTAAACAAAAAATAAATGCTTAAATGAATGAATAAATAACTAAATTTGGTAGCTGGTACAAAGGGTTATGGCTATGAGCTGAAGTTCCTGTGGTACAGGGTTTGATTCCCTTAGTCCTTAATTTCTTACTGTGTGACCTTCAACAAATCACTTAACCAAACAGTGCTTGAGGGTAACTGAAAATTTGTGCTAGCCTTGTCAGTGGTCATGTAGATGATGAACTTAATAACTAATTATGAACCTATCAATAAATAAATTAATGCTGTGCTGTCTATGGGGTATTTTGAGTTATAATCTGAAATTTTCAGTGAATGAGTATGTTGTAAGTTGGGAGAGGCCAGCAGTGCTTTTTATTCTGACAAATAATTTTTTGTGTTACTGAACTACACAAACTGTTAATTTCCCATAAGATTCTGTTATAAACAGCAAAGCTTTAGACATATACTTGGTGTATGTGTCATGTGGAACTCGGACATGAAACATGGAAAGATTTGCCTTAATGGTGTACATTCTGTATTGGGTCTTACATGTCTGTATTGGGTATCTTGAATTTTTGTAGAGTCCCTACGAGGCTATGTCACAGCAGTAGCTTTGTTCTGAAAGTTACACATAATGAACCTTACATCTAGCATAAAATGCAAGCAACAGCTTAAGAACCTGTGGGATTGGTGGGAAAACTGGCCAATGCATTTACTACAATCAATGAAATTTTGCTACTCTTCATTTGATGGAAATTATGTTGAACTTTTGGAAATAAAATGCCATTTTCATAACCTTTGAACTCAGGTGTATCTAAAACAGTGCAAAATGCAACTAACTCAACAAAATCCATTGTGGAGTGGTACAAAATATATGTCGTATATTTTCAGAGTTTTGAAATAAGACATTACCTAATAGTTCTGTATTGGGATATTGTCTGATTTTTTTTTCTTTTCCCAAGTTTTCCTAAGCTATTGATATTATGTGGCTTGGTTACAAGATGTAAGAAGTGATCACACTCAGAATTTTCTATTCTTAAAAGAAGTGGGCATCTTTTATATAGTGGTAATATTATGGATATTGTATTCTGCTTTTTGGGGAGGTGTTTAAGGATGCACTTAAATTGCCTGATCATGGTACATTCTATTTGTGCAGTCTTTATGCTCTGTAGAATTCTTATAATATTGCAATATTATGTTGTGAACATTGTAATAATTCTGATATAGAATATTAAGAATACAAAATGTTATTTGAAAATTAAAAAAGTTGTTGGTGCATGTTTGGGCTGTGCAATGGTGTAGTGGTTAACATTATTGCCTTATAGCAAGGGGTCCTCCACTTCAATTCTCAGCTGGGGTGCCTTCTGTGCAGAGTCTGCATATCCTCCCTGCATTTGCGTGGGTTCCTCCAGGTACTCTGGTTTCCTCACACATTCCAAAGACATGCATCTGGAGCATTTCTCCCTGGGCCTCTGTTGAAAATAGTCTCTGTCCTAGTTGGACTTTCCTGGTCTTCAAATGTTAAATAAATAAATAAATATGTTTACTAAATTAAATGCTGACTGCTTTACAATAAATTGTGACCAAAATATTTTGAATACTAAATTCTAGGTTCTTGCCTTGTAACCCATAACAGTGTCATTGTATAGAAATGTATCCAAATATATATTTTTTGTCTATACACAAGAATACCTTCATCTGAATGATGCCTTCAGGTGCATCTGCAGTTAAATTCAAAGGTGGGAGTGGCAAATAAATTATCCAATAATATTGAGCACTTTATTTACCACTCCCACCTTTGTCTTTAATGCTTTACCCAGGAACAGAAATGGCTTTGGTTCTTTTTAACACAAATCTGCAGTTAACTACTATTGACACCTCTAGTTTCAAATATTGCTTGTTCATATTTGCATCAAGAATTCTAAAGCCATGCTATGTTTAAGGTTTTAAAAGATTTCATCTTAAAGCTTACATAATAGCAAACTCAACTGCATTAATATTTGATCTCTGCCTAGTGCAGGTAAATAGATATTAACTGTTGTTTTATGATATTAATTTATATATATATATATATATATATATATATATATATATATATAATTTTCACATTTTTCTAAATATCTCAGTAACCAGGTAACACAGACAGAACCCCTTAGCCTCATATGAAAGCTCTCAGCTAGATAAATATAATGCTGCTGACAGTATGTCTGTAACTTGAGTAGTTGCTGAGATATTGTCAGTTGTTTACAAAATATTACAAATGTAATAGTTACTCCTCCAAATTCTGTATGCCTTGCATGGCATGCAGGATCAGTGCAGGAGCTCTAGCAGGCAATATGTCTGCCATGCGATCCAGGAACAGCCTGCAGGGGCATACACGAGATCTCCTGCACTAGTCCTGCATGGACTAAGCCCCTTTATGCAAATCACCCCATTTGCAGGAGAAATCCATGCAAATGAGGTGTATTTGTGATCCAGGAAGCTTGAAATCGGCTGTGCAGGACTAGTGTAATCTGCAGAAATGTACTCGGTTAGTAACTGAGTACATTTCTGCAAAATCCAAAAAACGGAGCTGTAACAGCTCCAAATAACGGTTGCATATCAGTCAGGAAGCATGCCAATGGCCAAGTATAAGGCCATTGGTATTGCAAACAGCCAAAAAATACAAAAATCACCTTTTATTTTTTTTTTTAGCTGATCTTGGCTGTTTAAGCATAGGGCAGTTGCATGCAAATGGGATCGGGGGGTAATAAAATAAACCTAAAGTAATCATTCTAACTAAAATCACTATTCTGCCATGCAAGTCAATGGCAGGCAGAAGACAACATGGCCAGTGAGTAGTGGTTGCTAAGGGGGGAGGATCAGTGTGAGACATGTAACTATGCATTAGCAGGCAATTCCCCAGCATGCTAGTCAGGTTCCAACAGTGTAAGAGTAGGAATAGCTTGGTGCAAGCCTAGGAGTCAGCTGACATCATGGGTGTGCATGTCAGACATACTGTAAACAGATTGGAGCCCTGTGGCTCGGGTTTGCTCCTAGCTTAGTACAGCTAAGCTAGGGTGTGTGTCTAAACCTGCCTAGCACTCTTTACATTGTCTAAGCGGGTGTGTGCGCCGCACACCGGGTTTTAAAGGAAGAAAACAAAAGTTAAACCAGGAAATAGCAGGTCTTTGTGCACTCTGTTTATGTGGTGTGCCCCAGGGCTTAAACAGGAAGGCAATGGGAAGGGAAAACAGCATATGTATCAGGATCAGCCAATTACACAGACAGCAAACCAGCCAGCCCAGAACACTACTATAAACTATACAAACACCTTCCCTCTGGTATTTCCTGTACTCTACACCACCGGTGTAAACACCTGGGAACTTTTAACAAACAAAACTACAAAATGATAGGGGCTGCAGCAGGCAACATAGAACAACATGTGCAAGAGGATGAGGGTGGTAAGGATGTGAATGCTGCCGATCAACCCACAGTGAGGAGACGGAGAAGAATGTACAGACCCAGGGTAACCTACCAGGAGCTACATGAGCTGGAGATAGTGGAGCACTATAGGCTGGACAGGGACCTCCTACAGCAAAGTGTTGAGCTGTGCCAGCCATGCCTGACACACCAAACTGACCGAGGGGGAACCCATCCCAGTGAATACCAAGGTATGTGTAGGCCTAGCAATACTAGCCACAGGTACCACCCAAAGCTCAACTGGGGATATCATGGGGATCTCACAGGCATCAGCATCCAGGGTATTCCACCAGTTCCTGGATGCCATGCCAGCACATGCCAGTGAGCAAGTATATTTCCTCACAACCATGAGGTGTTGGCCAGCAATATGCATCTCTTCCACCAAATAGCAGAATACCCTGAGGTAGTGGGTGCTATAGACTGCATGCACATATGCATCAAAACACCACCCGGTAATCAGGGTGGGGCCTACATCAACCGCAGGGGCCTCCCCTCCAGCAACTGCCAGGTTGTGTGCGATGCCCAGGGCATTATAATGAATGTGTGTGCTGGCTGCCCTGGAAGCTATCACAATTCCCACCTTTAGCATCTGACGCAGCTGTACCAGAGATTTGCCAATGGGGACATCCCCTATGGTCACCTAGTGGGAGATGCTGGTTACAAACTGGGGCCGTGGGTGATGACACCCATCAGAAATGCACACACACCTGAACAAGAACACCATAATGAGGCACACGCACAGACCAGTCTTATAACAGACCGTGTGTTTGGAATGCTCAAGTCATGGTTCCGGTGTCTGGACACATCTGGTAGAGCCTTGCAGTACTCACCAGCTACCTGTACCCAAATTGTTATGATATGTGCCATGTTACACAATATGATCCTGTGAAAACAGCTGCAGCAGGAACAGCATGGGGCAGGGCCACACAGCCCCCCACAAATGCTAAGGCCTGCACAGGCATAAAGTGACTCAAAGGAGCCACAACCTGAGCCTGCCCTAGTAGGCAGATGGAGGCATGCCCAGTATGCCAAGGCTGTGGCAAAGAGACAACTCATAGCACAAACACTGACACAGTAGGGACCCAGGGAATGACACCTCTCTCTGACTCGGACATACAGTAAAAGGGATGCCAAACGTGACACTGCCTGTGCGCAACCATGTATAGGAGTGTACTATGTGCATCCAACATAGGCAGCCCTCCAGCACCATGCTCAATCCTGGCACACCCACAAGGTAAGTCAATCCACCTACCAATTGCCAAATGGAGTAGAATGTGTTGTTACCTGTATCCATAGTATGGATGTGAGCATGCAAGGGAATTGGGTGGCTGAATGCTATGGCAGCAGATAATAGACACCCACAGTGGCACTATGACATCTGTAACACATACTGGAGTCACCATAGTAGCCAGTACTACACAGGGTGACAAAACCCACTGCAGGAAATTTGCTGGGTGACATGTGTGTCCATATGACTCATGCATGCCAGTCAGAGAGGTTCACATACCCAACAACAGTCTCAGCTAGCAGGACAGGTGTAGACAAACCCAAATAGAACCTGTGCTATGGCCTCTGAATGATGCCTATGGATAACCCCCCCCCCCAGGCCTACATAGACAGACTACAGCAGGTCAGGCAGTGGGATGTTAGCTCTGAAGGGTAGGAAGTCAGACACTAATATGTAGGGCAACCAAAGCTAAGACCTGTAGTACACTGATATGTCTCTAGTCAGTATGATAGGTTAGAATACAGAATGAAATGGAGTACCTGATGTACCACTACAGTCATAGAAAATGTGTGCATGTGCCAGGTGTGCCCCACCATCTTATGTAGAAACAGTCAGGTGTGCCCCCACAATCCTGTGTAGAAATGTAGTAACAGTCAGGTGTGCCAGCCCAATCCTGTGTAGACATGCAAAAACAGTCAGGTGTGTCCTGCCACAACCCTATGTAGAAATGTAGTAACAGTCAGGTGTGCCCCCTTCCACTCCCATGTAGACATGTAGAAACAGTCAGGTGTGTCCCCCCCCCAATCCTGTGTAAAAATGTAAAAACAGTCAGGTGTCCCCCCCCACAATCCTATGTAGAAATGTAGTAACAGTCAGGTGTGCCGCCCCCCCACACCTATGTAGACATGTGGAAATAGACAGGTCTGCCCCTTCCCCCAATCCAGTGTAGAAATGTAGTGACACTCAGGTGTGACCCCCAATCCTGTGTAGAAATGTAGCGACATGTATGAGTAGGTATAATGCGAGTGGAGCACAGATGGCCAGAGGTGGCCAAAGTAGAAAGATAGGTTGTAGCATTTGCACAATATTCAGGTCTTGTGTGTGTTAGGATGGTGTGTGTTTCAAAATGTGTGAGTGGTCAGTATGTATGCATGTTGAGGTAAGACCTGGTGGCCATTGCCCACTACTGCTGATAACAGGGACAAGCTCTCACGACCTGCAGTGCCAAAGACAATCCCCACCAGTATAACACATGCTAGCAGTAAGCCATTGTAAATGTATGGTGGTAATATGTGTCACCATCTGAAAGACTGACATGGCATGGCTGTTGGGCAAGATATACAAGCAGTACACAGGGGAAAGTACCCCAGACATACAGTTTATATTGTGTCACTGTGAAATGATGACACCCTTGGATTTGTACATATAGGTATGCACCACAGTAACAGGACCTGTAGTAGGGGATACCGGTGATGTCTGCCTGAACACCTGCAGATCACAAAGGAGGTAGGACTTATGTATTGGGAATCAGCTGATGTACCTGCACATGCCAGCATAACTGTAATGCCCCATGCATATTTGTGTGTCAGATGCAAGTAGTGTCCATAGCACACATGCACCCAGCCACGCAAACACCACCCACAGGCACCTCTCTGGCAATATCCCTGCTGTGGGGAATGGGTACAGTATGACCCCACCTGTATGGGTTCCATATTTAATTTTGAAATACTGAAGTCATGAATTTCAGTATTTCAAAATTATAATAGCAAAGTCTTGAAATCCCAGAACACCAGAAGTGTGAAATTCAAAACCCCGAAGTACAGAGATTTTGAATTAGCACTTCTGGTGTTGTGGTGTGTGAATGGTAAGATGTGAGTTTGGGTATATATGTATGTGCATGTGTGTTGGTTAGGGGCTTTAATGTATGTCAGTGTGTGTTTTGACTGTGATGTGTGTGTGAGAGAGTGTGTACAATGTGTGGTAGTGAGTTATCTGTGTGTGTCTGATTGTGCGATCTCGGAGTTAGGATATATAAGAAGGGGGGTGCAGGGGGTGCAGCTCCCCCACATGAGGGGTGCAGGGGGGCTTGCCCCCCTGCTAATCTGTAGTGTAGGATAATATAATTGATTGGGGAGAAGTTGTGTCTATGTGTTTGTGTGTGTTGTATCTGTAGTGTATTGTTGGGATTTTGAATTTCGCGGTTTTAGGGTTTCGATGTTTTGAGTGTTCGGCTATGTAATTTTGAAATACCGAAATTTGGGATTTCAGTATTTCGAAATTACATAGTGAATCCACCTGTATATGGCAATAGTGGAAGACTGCAGCATGCAGTGCAGGTGTGTCCCTAGCTGCAGGTAGCACCCTGCCAGCATCCACACCACCTGATCAAGACTGATAGAAGGTATTGGCATGAACAACTATCACATCTACCATATCACCCCAGGGGAATATACTGTATGGTGGTCTGGGACTGTAGAACTGACAGAATGCAACAGCCTGCCATGTCTGGCCTGCATCAACACCTAATGCCCCACAGGCGCCTGCCAAAGGCCAGTGTCTCACATGTACTGCGGATGCATGTTATGTCATGGACGCCCAAATAACAACATAACATACTCCATTTAAGCCATATGCAAGGCCATGTGGACAAACCACAGTAACATGTCCACCATGTCCCACTGCATGAACTGTGGACCAATACTAACACACACCTGTGATGTGGTGATACCCTTAGGGAAAGTATCACAGAATGTATGCAGAATGTATGGAAGAGGTTAGAATAAGAGAGGGAGGTGTTGGAGCATGGGCAGCATGGAATGTGCAGGGTTCAACACCAAGCTGTGTGCACACTATCCCTGGCTGCAAACACATAAATGGGTGGCTACACACCTGCCCATACACCACAATAGGGTAAATGTCCTGAGCCATGACCCCTGCCTCTGGCTAATATGTGCAGATCTGTACAGCTGTGAGGCATTGCCACAGCAAGATAAGGCCATACTGCCATCTTGATGGGCGGACATGTATGGGATCCTCTGCCAGCACTGTACCAAGGTACTAAACTGGATACACAAACCCAGCAACAAGTGTCTGCAGCTCCCCCTCCAGAATGGCATAACTTACCATGAATACGTAGGTCTCTGCCCACAATACCGGACACAGCTGCAGTCACCCTTGTCCCACAAGTCATCACTGTGAGCAAGAATGTCCACCTGACAGTACATGAGGACAGAACACATCACAGTGTATAACAGCACACATGTCTGAATATCTTTGCTAACAGCAGTACCATGCAGCTGAAGCAGCACAGGCACAATTACCTACAGTACACACTATCCCCGTACATGAGGACAGAACACATCACAGTGTATAACAGCACACATGTCTGAATATCTTTGCTAACAGCAGTACCATGCAGCTGAAGCAGCACAGGCACAATCACCTACAGTACACACTTTCCCCTGCACAGTTTGTCCCCACATTGCCAAATGATCGACGGATATCCTGCAGAAACAGTATGCTACGTGTAGGTGTACAACACAAAGGTCTGCACTGCAGTACAAACTACCTAGAATCGATCCACACATTCAATACAGAAGGGCATACTGGGCATGCTCACACACTTAAACAAATGAAGGCCATGTCTGCAAACAACAGTGGACCAGACATATCTGGCATTTGCAGATGTTAGTGCAGACAGTCCTCAGTATGCAGCACTCATGCTTTGCACACACACTGGATAGGAATACAGGAATATATCCATGGATAACACACTATAATAAGCCCAAAGTAGACATACACAGATGTGTGGAATAGAGTGACTGTCACAAGGGGCCATCCATTATGAGGCCTGTCCCACCCAGCCCACAGCCAAATGGCTACAACCACATGAGGTTTAGACATCACTTACTGTAGACCTTAGCCACTGGTATCTGTCAGCATGACGGACTATGTGGTGCAAGTGCAAGCTGTGCAACATGATTGTACAAGGAAGTAGTCCTCTATCAGTTGTATACATGTATCTGCAGAATATAGCCCTGCGTGTGCCTGCATGTGTTGTGTCAACCTCTAGATGAATGGGTTATGGCCCATGCACAAACACTGCCCTCCCCATAGCCGTACTATGACAAGCCTGCTGAGGTCATCCACTTTGAAATACACCTTTGTGAAAGGTGTAGGCCAGTAATCTCCATGGCGCTTCCTATAACAGCGTACTGCTGTAGTGTGATAAACTAGTTAGGTAGGAGTTCTAATCCCAGACATGGCAACTGTGTGTGTGTGTGTGTGTGTGTGTGTGTGTGTGTGTGTCACCGTCTGTGTAGATAGCAATGTGTTTTAGGCTAGTCACACTCGCTACAATTCAAATGTCCTACTCTGTCAAGGCTGCTGATGTCATACACTGTGAAATACACCTTTTGGAAAGCTGCACCCCAGTGATCTCCATGGCATATCCTATACCTGCGTACTGCTGTAGTGTAATAAACTAGTTAGGTAGGAGTTCTAATCCTAGACATGGCAATTATGTGTGTGTGTGTGTTTGTGCGTGTCACCGTCTGTGTAGAGAGCAATACTTTTTAGACTTATCACATTCACTACAATCCAAATTCCCTACTTCGTCAAGGCTGCTGATGCCATACACTGTGAAATACACCTTTCGAAAAACTGTAGCCCATTAATCTCTGTGGTGCATCCTATAACTGCATACTGGTTTAGTGTGATAAGCTAGGTAGGTAGGAGTTCTAATCCCAGACATGACAACCCTGTGTGTGTGTGTGTTTTTGTGTGTGTGTGTGTGTGTGTGTGTGTGTGTGTGTGTGTGTGTGTGTGTGTGTGTGTTTGTGCGTCTGTATGTGTGTGTTTCACCATCTGTGTAGAGAGCAATGCTTTTTAGGCTAATTGCCCTACTTTGTCAAGGCTGCTGATGTCATATACTGTGAAATACACATTTCAGAAAGGTGTAGCCCAGTAATCTCCATGGCGCACCCTATAACTGTGTACTGCTGTAGTATAATAAACTAGTTCCATAGGAGTTCTAATCCCAGACATGGCAAGTGTGTGTCTCTGTCTGTGTAAAGAGCAATGCATTTTAGCCTAGCCACACTCACTACAATTCAAATGCCCTACTTTGGCAATCCTGCTGATGTCATTCATTGTGAAATACACCTTTGGGGAAGGTGTACTCCAATAATCCCCATGGTGCGTCCTATAACAGCTTCATGCTGTAGTGTGATATAGAACTCTGGTAGGGGTTCTATTCCCACACATGTCGGTTGTAGATGTTTTGTGTGTGTTTCAATGTCTGTGTAGGGGGCAATGCATTTAGCCTAGCCACACTCAATACAATTCAAATGCCCTACTTTGGCAATCCTGCTGATGTCATCCAATGTGAAATACACCTTTGGGGAAGGAGTACTCCAGTAATCTCTGTGGCTCATCCTATAACTGCATAATGCTGTAGTGTAATAAACTAGTTAGGTAGGAGTTCTAATCCCAGACATGACAGGTGTGTGTTTGTGTGTGTGTGTGTGTGTGTGTGTGTGTGTGTGTGTGTGTGTGAGAGTGTGTAACTCATATCCTGTGTGGACGTGGTTGTGAGTGTGTGACAACTAGGCTCAATGTGGAGTGGGTTTTGCAAATTTCTTATATGGTGGCCCTAGTATATATCACAATGTCCACTGTACAGGGATAACAGCTGTGAAATAGCTGAGAGGCTGGGGTGAAAATCCATACCCATACATGTGACATCAAGGCCAGGCAAACAAAGTTAGCAACCCTAGTATTACCCAGAGAACACTCTCAAATGATGTCTCATACACACACACACACACACACACACACACACACACACACACACACACACTTGCCTAGGCAACAGCCGCTATGTTGGTAGTACCCTGCATATTGCCCACTGATAGTAATTATGGTGTGATTGCAGTGGGCTACAGAGGGCATGGCACCCTGTCCATCTGTCCAATAGGCACATACATGCCAACAGTGCACCTTCTCCATGTTCCCCACTGGACACCTGCAACACCTGTGGTACCGTCAAATGTGACCCACAAAGGAAATACCATGCCTGAAAACATGCCCTGTATGGACAGATGCTACTTACACCACGGAATGCCGGTATCATGCTATCAATATAGGTACAGGGTAAACCTGCTGTCCATTACCAGCTTCCGCCACATGAGGCCAGGACTGGCACATCTGATGATAATCTGTGTACACAACATGTGCCAGACACCCCAGGTACAGTTCCACGTGTCAGTGTACATGCATGTGGGAGGTGTGCACATCCCAGACGTATAGCCTCCATATGACCCCTGTTGTGCATGTGATACCTGCACAGTAATGTGTTGTGGCAATCTCACTGGTGATGAGTTGTATTCCTGGCCCTGCCATGTCTGTCAGTGCATGTGCTGTGTTGATACTGGCACCTGTTCATGTGGACAGGCACATGTACTACACCTACCATATAGCTACTATATCCCTGTTGCAGATGCCACTCACCAGCACATATATGTTTTGAGGGCTCCTCAACATGTAACCTATGTGGTGCATCCAATAAGTGCATAGAAATGTGATAGCACTACATAGTCATCAGGGGTTTGATACCCTGTGCCGGTAGGTGTGTGACACAAACATGCTTAAGTTTTACCATCCCACCCCTCCCTGACTTTACTTTATCTGTGGCTGCCTCTCTCACTCCCTCTCTTGTGGATGTAGATACCTACACCTGCTTTGCTTAGGCAGCAGCATGTGTATTGTAAGTGATGCTCATGATCAGCTGATGGCCTCTCCATGAATTGCAGCCCTCCTCTAGCTGATTGCAAATGGAACAGCTGTGGTAACATTCCCATAGCCAGTTGCATGGAAACACACTCCAGTATCTAGGAACATCATGTTGGTGGTGGGCCGTTTCATTCACTGTGACCAGGAACTAGATCTGTTGTTGGCAAACAGCATAACAGATGGATTGGGGATTTACCTCTAACAATATACACTGTGGAAACAGGCCAACACACAGGAGGGGGATGTGCCTGACTTGACTGCAGACAGTAAGTGCTGCTATACTGCAATTGGAGTAATGTTGGTTTAACAGGGTGTGTGTGGACATGGCAGTCTTACATGTTTAAATACCTGTCATGTCAGTGCTATGTTTATGAGGAAACCCCCATCAGTAAGGTCATCTGCAGACTGAGCAGTGTGTGAAGCCTTTTGTTTCTTGTGTTACCCACAGAGCACCTATCTGTGAACTGCAGAAGGTAGTGTGAGGATTGCAGTCTGTAGATGGTGACAGCCGTGAGAGTTACTGACTTCATATCCCTCACAGGACATATGTTGCAACAAACCCTGTTACAGCAGTAAATGTATGAGGTTATCACAGCAACATGTCAATAATGGCCCTGTGTTTATGCTTCCAGCCACAACTCTGCAACCTTTGTACATATGTCATGCAGTAAGAGGTGCATAGTACTGTACACCATATTTATTGACATATCTGACAACAAGCCAGAGAGATATCAGACTGCTACACATGTTATGTATAGTAGGGGTTATATTTGATGACATAACCTGGACATTCTGTGGTTGTGTGTACAGTACTGAGATCTGTGTACTTATGGTAATTGTCGACAGTGTGTGTATTGTTAATATGTTCCTTGGCCTGTGTAGAGACTGTGGTAGAAGTCATTGTTCTTGGTCCGGGTCTATCTGATGTTACATGCTGCTCCACTGTATGTTACCCTATTGGGTTACATGTTTGTAGGGCCAAACACACACTTGTCCCATACCGCAAACAGGCATCAGACCACACCGTGTAGCGGCCCAGTATATGTAGGGTTAGTGTGTGAGTGGCACATATGAGGATGGTGTTGAACAGATAGTCCATATACTGTAATAGTATGCTGGCTTGCCATATGTGGCTGTGGCTGTGTTCACACTGGTTGTGGTTTTGCACTTTCATACAGGTGTCCATTACTCTGTGCTGTGACATGCCTCTAGAGCCTGCTATATATGCAGGTACATGTGTACTCCGCCATAGGAAATGTAGGCCAATGTTGAGCCAGTCTGCCTGTAGCCTGCACAGTGCTTTGTTACATACCTAGCAGCTTAGTGTACTTACCCAGTGAGATATCATGTCCAGATACTTGCCAGATGTACTGCTGCTGGGCTACCATAACAGTCATGTATGTCAGACAAAGCAGTGGGATGCTGTGCAGATGTATGTCAATAACTAGTGAGTAGTATGTGGCCATGCCACCTCTGTACCAGTGGTTATTATGTGTCAGGCCAGTCAGCGGTGTGTAAATGCATAACCTATGGGGGCATATGTATACCAGTAGTTACGTGTTATACCCATCTAAATGGCTGTTAACATCCACGTTTTCAGGCTTGGTCCACATGTCTTGCACTAAGGGGTTCTGTGTATACCTCTGGACTGTCCAGAGTGTGTCAGACTGTCCACATATATTGGCCATATCTCTGTTGTAGTCCACAGGAGCATTACTGTGCTAGCAGTTGTACTGTATTATGATGTCCTTAGGATGTCTGTCAGTAGCCAGTGGTGCACATGTTAAAAGCAGATGTGACCTCCCACCCACACCATGTCTGTGAAGACAATCCCTATTACAGTAGCAATAGTCTACAAATATACCTGCAATACATACCTGACATCCCCTTGCACTACGAAGTTGGGACTATTGGGGCTGAGGTAGGGCTCCACTCCATGTTCAGGACATATGGTGAACATATATGTATATCTAATTATCCATACATCTATATAGATATATACACATATACATATCGACCTACATAGATGGATATGTATATGTACATATATATACATATATAAACACTCAGATATATACAAAACAGAGCAATATATGTCTAGCCATATACAGATAGAGATACATATACGTATGGACATCTACATACATATTGACAGTAGCAGGTATATCACAATAGATATGTATGCACATATAGTTGTACATATCTACATATATACCAACATAACTAGGCATAACTGTACACATAGGATGTGCATACATGTATGTATA
Organism: Protopterus annectens; assembly: GCF_019279795.1. Classification (NCBI taxonomy): domain Eukaryota; kingdom Metazoa; phylum Chordata; order Ceratodontiformes; family Protopteridae; genus Protopterus; species Protopterus annectens. The sequence goes on from NC_056742.1 coordinate 445,294,672, forward strand.
TATATATATATATATATATATATATATATATATATATATATATATATATATATATATATATATATACATATATTTATAATCTATAAATATACATACATATATATATATATATATATATATATATATATATATATATATATATACGCACACATATGAAGGGATGTACACATGGTCATATATAAGTTGCACTATACAGATGTGTATTCAGACATATGTATGAGTATACATGTATATTTACATGTAGACATATATAGACCTATTATATGTATATAACCATTTTCCTGTCATGTGTAAACCTCACGGTTGTGTATACCCTCTCAGATGAATCTCACCATATGTATCTGATATGTGTACATTATGATAAAACAACATATGTGATGCAACAGTCATATTAATAGCAAGGACTACACAATTTAGGAAGTTAAGGCAATTGCCCTTCCTTGTTCAATACTACTCAATATGTGTATTAACAGCTATATTGGTAAAACACCAGCTGTCTTCACAGTGGTCATGGCATAGTGGGTAAATGTTGTGACTTTAGTGTGCAGGGTCCTGGGTTCAAGACCTGCAAGGGCTGTTCATTTTGTTGCTGCACAGAACAAGGGATGTTGGATACAGAGTGGTTAAGGCAGTTATGAGCAGCTTTAAGTGGGTTTTGTGGGTTTGTGCGAAGCTAAGCAGTGCTAAGCTATGGGTAAACATACGGGTGCTTACATAGTGTAGGCTTCACTTACCAGTGGACATATCAGCTTAGCTGTTATATTGCACCAATGTTGAGACTTGCTAAGCATGGGTTAGCCCTGGTAACTAGGTCATACCACCCAGTCTGATAACATAGCAGGGTAATGACATCTGTAATAAGTGTATGTAATGCCATGTACAATACATGCGCCTATTTGCTGTCATTACAGTAGCAAGGGGTGTGAGTGTCATGTGTGGGACACAGATGTATATGAGGCCTGTGCAGCACTGTTATCCATGTGAATGTGTTACATACAGGGCTAGTAGCTCAGGGTATGTGCAGTCACACTGGCATGTAGTGTATCATGGCAGTACTTACTACTGTTGACAATGCTAACCCAGGCAAGAGCAGAGTGCTAAATGTAGGACTGACAACAGGCACACCTGAAGGCATAACTGGACTCTGAGGTCTCCCTGTTGTATCCCTGGTGTGGAGCTGTGTCACAGTATATACCCCTTACTGGGTAATGGTCCATCATGTGGAATGTAACTGTAGACTACCGTCTGTACAGCACATGTTACTGAGGGCTTCTGACATGTAGTTATGGCATACATATTGTTGTCAGATGTTTATCTGTCAACACACTCATGCTACTGCATAGCTACTTGCCAAGGTGATGACTGCCAGTCCCTGTACAGATGTGCAGATGGCAGGTATCCAGCTGGGATATGTACAGGCAACCTAAGCTTGATTGACACTGACATGTCTAGCCAGCTGTGTAAGAAGTGATACATATAAGAGATGTCACCCTTCATGCACCACATGCCACAGGTACCTCCACTATACTACCACAGTCAACCGAACATGCTTAGGTACAGCTCACCATCACAGACAATAACCATGTGTTGTAATGCATGTTGCATACATGTCAACTTGATCACCTCAGTGGCCATGTGCAGGAGGCACCTGGAGGACTGGCTGATGCACATCATTCACACCCTAAGGGTCATGACAGTAGTGCCTGTCAATAGATGCCCACTGCCACCTGGCAGGTGGCAGGGTAACACTGTACACACAACCCCTGCACAACCCATCTCCCCTTGGACAATAGCTAGGTACACAGCTATGACCACCTGCAGAGAAGCACCCCTGTACTGACACATGTGTACGTGTGCATGACTGAGTATAGCAGCGTCTGTGTGTTAGCACACCTGTACTTGGGAATTCCATGAGGGCATTCACAACCAATGCAACACCCATTGCCACAGTCAGTTGTGGCTGCTGCTGTATGGGACATTACTTATACCCTGTTACGCTCCCCCATACCAGCTACATGAGCCTTGCAGTACCAGCACAACAGTGTTTTAAAAATGGGGTTCTGGCATGTGTGTGTAGGTGTGCATGTTTGTATATCTGTAGGGGACAGCATTCCAAGGCCACATACTCCTATTACAATACCTATTGCCACACAGTAGTACAGATAGTGTTGTTGCTGCCCATTGGTGAGGCATGACAATGCAACACCCTACTACATATGTGGCATGTGCATGAGATGCATATCCCTGTAGTACCACTGTTGGGGTATACTATGTGTTGTATCACAGTTGCGACCAATGTGTGATGGTGGGTATGGCTGAGTGTCATAATGGGTTTCAGAGTGTACAATATCCACTGGAGGATGTGGGTGCTGTTGCTGTGTACATTGTCATTACTCCAAGGTACACCTGGTATATGTCCCATGTACCGTGTTATGGTTACCACTGTCACCACCAACCATACAGGTAACTGTTACCACAATCCAAGCCAGTTATGCATGTGATGTGTGCAGCCTACCTGTACCACATTGGACAAATGGTTGGGTCAGTTAGCAGTTATAGGCCCTGGTAGCTCGGATGTGTGTCTGGCTGTTATGAGTCTGTAAATGTGTATATGATGGTATGTCACACTACATATTGTCCAAATACACCCATCACATCCCCCATTAGCATACTGTACATGTCTGGGGATTTTCTGCATGTAACATGTAACCTGGGACACACCTCAGCCTAAATGCTGTGTGGTGTGTGCAATGTAAGCCACAAACATCAGTATCACTACATAGCTAGGTAGGGGGTCTACTCCCAGTGTTGCCAAGTAACAGTGTGCATGTATGTGGATGGGTCTACATCAGGTTGCAGGGTATACATGCCTCAATGGGCCACCTATCCATGTGGCACAGGCAATAACTGGTTTAGTAACCTATGACATGTGTTCAACTGTACCCCAGATAAGTCACAGCCATGGTGTCACCATAGTGACATACCCCGTTGTGGAATATGACTGCAGACCATCCCCATGCTGACATATGTACACCTACAACACAAATGGATAACATTATAGAGACCACATACAACCAGTGTTACTAACAACTATAAGGCATCATTGCTGGATGGCTACACTACCTGCCATATATGCATTACACTCTACTCCTTACAGCATGTTACACTTCAGTACTGTGGTACACTGTAGTACAGTCACCATGTGCATCAGAACCATATCAGCCTGTCCCTGCATTGATGGTATGAATGACAGGGATATGGTACAGGTATCATCATATGCACAGGGTGTGATATTGGTTTGCCAGAGGTCGAGGGTGGGCCATACATTTGACACCATGTGTGTGGTTGAGGGGTCTACTGTGGAGGGCTGGGCAAGGTGATATTGTGTGTGTAGGTATGGGGTTGCCCTAGGTGTGTTTGCATAGTATGTGGGTATGTGTGCACACAGTTCTGCCATATGGCTGCTCTACACAGGTGTTTATGGACAGCTGCAGACCATACCTGGCAGGGTGTGCAGTTCAGTGCCTTCGGCAATGGACAAGTGGAGTGTGCCTGCCAGGGGTTCCATGGGCACATCCAGGTACAGGCCTTGATGTGCTACTCTCACCTGCTGACGACAATTGTTTGCTGGTATCAGGTCCCTCCTGGGACTGGCCAGGACCACGTGCACGTGGCCTGCTGTGGTGTGGTGTGGACAGCACCCCCCCCCCACAATGCCGGGGCTGCTACTGCCACTACTGGAGCCTCTTGGTGTCCTAGCACATCCACATTGACTGCTAGCTGTTGGTGTTCCTGGCCCACATCCACATGGGCATCGCTGCATCCCCACCACACGTTGAAGCACGGACAAACCATGGCCGATGAGGGCCATCATCTCATCATGCCATCTATCTGTGTGCTCGGTATAAGCACGGATGGCACCCAACAGTTCACTGATGTTGTTGCTTACGGATGTGAGAGCAGCCCTCTGCAGCCTCAGGCCCTGTCTGGTGTAATGTTCCATACGTGCCTGCGCCACCATTACAGCCTGAAACATGCACCTGCTGTTACCAGCTATGTCACCTATGCCAGAGGCATGATGTCCAGCGGCCCTACCCTGAGCACCCTGGGATATCCACCTATGCCATGCCCTGCCAGCCATCTGGCTATGCCTGCTGCGACCAGACACAGTAGGCATGGTTACCACACTTCCCTGTGCACTGCCACTAATGCCAGCTGTTCCTCCGCTATGGCCACTGGTGATATGGTATGTGTAGGCACTGAAACTGTGTGTGGCGTTGGGTTGGATAAAAGGGGGATGTCAAATGTTGGCGCAGTGTCGGCCTCTGAAAACCCCATCTGTGCCTCAAAAGTACTATCATCATCTTCGGTGTCTGTATGGACACCAACATCAGATTGCATGCCCACTTGTGGGGGAAAACAATAAATGCACTTTAAAACCTGTACAGCATTACCTAACAGTACACACACACACACACACACACACACACACACACACACACACACACACACACACACACACCTCTGTAATACCTACCTGTCCATGGCTTTACAGACAGTCCCACGTATATGTCCATGTGTTACCCCATCCTGCATCACACTTGTTAACATACACACATTGATACCACTCATTAACATCTCAGTCCTCTAAATGACCACACAAGTGAACACAACACAAGGCATGTTGCTACTTTACCTGCCTGACCTGTGTGTAGTGATTACAACTGAACTAACAGCCCTTTCTTCTACCCTACTTTTCAAGAAGCAATTAAGATTCTTCCTTAAAGCCCAATGGCTTTGCCCATGCACAAATCCTGACTTACACTTTCTCCCCTAGCAGTACCATTCTTTACTTTCTATCTTTAACATGCTATTTCAGGTGCTCTGATATTCTCTATTAATTCCTACTGTAGTAGCTCACCTCCTAAGGTTTGGTAAACTTTATAAACAATGTTACCCTAAAAAAAAATTGTTTTATTAATCCTTTTACTCAAAATGTTTAACTTATTTAGTCGGGTATGTTTGTATGTTACTGTAACAGTACTATGTAAATGTTCCTGTATTTGAAATGTTTTACCTGACTGACATTATCTGTATTGTATATGGTCAAGATTTCTGTCTTGTAAATTGTCTTAATGTGGAGCATTTCTCCCCGGGCCTCTGCTGAAAATGGACATACATCCAGTTGGACTATCCTGGTCAATAAATGTTAAATACATAAAAAAATATATATACATGGCCTCACTGCTGTCATTCAGTATGCACCCGCTGTATGTCCGGACATGATGTGCATGGCCCCTATATGTGTGGGCTACTATATTGTATCCATAATATCTCGCACTGGTGTGCCATGTGTATGTAATGCTCAGTACATGCCAGATATGCTGCTCCTTCAGCCTATCATGTGACAACTGTAATTTGTGGATACACTCCCTGGTGTTGACTAGTACTTCCCCAATGCATCTCTAGTGCTGCATATATGGGTTGTAGGTGTCCTCCCTGCTGACTGCGATATTAAGGGTGTACCTGGTGTCTACCTTCCATCTGGATGCGTGTTTCATGCTACAGACAATATTATACTATTTGCCGTCCTGTGCTTACACACAGGTATTCCTGGTGTGTAACGTGACAGTCCATGTCCATGTACTGCATGGTCCCAAAGGGAGGTACAGCCATATGAACACCCCACAATCACACATGTACATACATGGTCACCCACACAAACACACACATGCACACACACATCCTACATTCATCTACCTCCCTCCACTTCACCAGAGTGACCCTGAGACAAACTAACTAACCACCAGGACACACACACACACATACAGGTGAGGTTGCACAATGATAGTACGCACAATCCTCCTATTACCCCTCTGTCAACATGCAAAACATATGGTACAGAACAGCATGCAGTTCAGCTATAGTCAATCCATGCTAGCAACAGTATACATGTGTGTGATACATGTGCTGTGTCACTAGGTGATGCCCCTTCCCCTGGATACCACTGCACCCATGTACACAGTATTGCTGTACACCTGTTTTGCACCCTGCCATGTACTGTGCACTACAACCCACAGGTGTACAATCCATTGTGGAATGTGTAGTACTGTGTCAGTTAGTCAGCTGTACTTCTCACAGCCCCTATGTTTTCAGCAGCACATACCTGGGATGATATGTGGGCAGTTGTCATTGGTGAATGCCTGTTGCCTGATTTACAGCTGTCAACTACAACAGACCATGTATGACCAATCCAATATTCTTACACTGACAACCATCAGAGCATACCGTGGCTATAGGGGGTGTACATACTTTTATTGATTTGACACACACATTCTTGATCTGCCACGGGACCACATCACTGCATATCTTAGCAGTACATGAGCCCAATATGTGACATATGTCCTGTACTTTCACATGCAGTGTCTACAGATTGTGTTAGGTGTCCAGCTGCTGACCGCAATGCATACACACTGTGTGGGCATATGTGTGCACACCCTTATCATGATGGTTTATCACACCTCTTGCTGTTTGTACTACAGCAGTTACTACTCCTGGCCGGGGTATACCAGCATGGGCCATCTGCATTTGCCAGAGTATGTTCAGTCTGCCCTACACATGCCCCCCTATTCTGCATGATTGCAAGGTCTACTCATGTGCACATCCCATGGTGTTCACACACTGCCATCACTATTGCTGTGTGGGTAGGGTTATGGCTGCCACAGGTCCTGAACCTGACTATGTGCAGATACAGCCATTCTTAGCACCCTTAGGATCCCTGCTGCAGTGCAGTGATGTGTCATGCTGAACCCCCCCCCTCATTCAGCCTTTATGCAGATGCATGACAAGTAAGCCCTACACATGTGTGCCACTTTGCAGCCTAGATCCAGCTGATAATGTGGACCACTGTAATGCCTTATGCCATAGTGTATCTCTTCAGCAGTTGCCATTGTCCTACAGGTATATACACTGGTATTGCACTGTATATCGGTGTTGTTCTGAACATGTCCCTACTGTAGGCCATGTCTACCACCAGTATGTTACTCCCTGTGGACATGTTCTGCAATGACAGGATGTTAGTTGTCATGCAGGTGTCTGACATACCCTTCCAATACCCCATCATGGTCACCCCTGTGAGACCATGCATTTCACAGCAACAATACATGCGCATGTACAGCATGCATTCAGGGTAGGTGTGTTAGATGTGTGCATGGAATATACCATCACCATTACATGACCGGCGTATTGGCAAGCATCTACATAAAACATACTCACCAGCTACAGGCTGCTGCCTTGGTGGTATCCCGGAGGGACCTACATAAGAGGGTGAGAGATGCAATATCAGTGGCCACACCTGTGGTAGTGCTACAGGGTGGGTTCAGTATTACAATACATCAACAGTACATTCCCATGATACTACCACATGTGGACATCTGTTTATCACTATAATGCAGCAACACAATATATCTATGACATGTCAGATATGCATGATCTACCTGTACCAATACGGATGTATACACAACAGTGGTCTACTGATGTGCCCTGTGTCCTTACCTGCATGCTCCTCGGCCAGTGTGTGGGTGACACCCACCTCCATGAAGGAGTCCAGTAGCTGACAGCTGTTCAGACGGGCAGGGGCCATGAGGCTGGCCAGAAACTCCTCCACATGTGTCAGCGGGGATGGATGGCATGCCCCCCATGGTGAGGTGATCCCCCCGGACTGCAGCAGCATGCCAATGGGCATTGTGAAGCAGGTCAGTACAATGATGCCGGACCTGCTCATAACTGCGGTTGTGCAGCCCAACATCATTGACCCTGTGGACTAGGTTGTTCCACAGGGTGGTCCGCTCCTGCTGCTCATGTGCAGCCCTGCCAAACAGCACTGGATAGTGCTGGATCAAGTGTGATATCACCACATCATTCTCTGTTTGGGAATAGGTGGGCAACCATGCATGTGCCATCTTGGCTGAAAGACATAAAGATGGGAACAGGTCTGAGCAACTCATTCAGCAAGATTACCACAGTTCGTAATATACATCTCCGGCACCCCCCACCATATCAGCTTCAACAAACTGTACACACAATTCATTAGGTATGGCTGCAGCTTGCCTACCAGTGGGACAGATATTGTATTGTACCACAATTTCTTCTATGTGATTGTAGCTATGTCCCCTGTGTGGCCACTATCATTGCTGACCTGTTACAGACTATTCACCTGCATGCCGTTGTCAGGGCCACTATGGCTCCATATATGCCAGTGGAATGACTGCTTTAGGATTGCTGCACATCTGACATTCTGTGTAATTGGGGATATCTATGCATGCTGTTAGACATGTACCGGGATTGTATAGACTATTACTATCAACATATGTTCTATAACAGTGACACAATAACATGTATATGTTCTATTGGCCAGCAGATCCACCTCTCCAAACCTGTCTGCCCATGATACCTGGCTACATCACATGTGTGTCCCAAAATGGGGCCTCCTCATGTACTGGCCCAGCAATACCATCGGGTGGAACCACCCAGGGGATGTCCCCCCCACGGGGCATAGACAGACATGTTCCTGTCCCCTGAGGTCAGGTCTAGGGTCTGTTCCATACCAGGCTCCACAGACACATGTGGGATGTGCTACACCAGTCTGAGGCACCCAGTACACATTCAGAGGGCCAACATGCTCCTCCTGCTCAGCCTCCAGATCAGGCATCTTCAGGACGTGGACTGCTGTTGTGAGTAGCAGTGGATGGGAGGCTTGTTACCATTGTGCCCATATTGGGGCCCATGGGGCATCCATATCACAGCCCACACACACACCATCCAGGGTGCTTACCCACCACATGTGTCACATACCACCCCTGTAGACTGTTCTCTATATTTATCAGTCCTGACCACCTCCACAAGTGTACCTAACATACTTTCCCATATTCCCATTGCATACTTCACAGACGGGGGCAATGTGGTCCCAACAAGGGACTAACATGTGACATACCCATCCATGTTGCACACATTGCCAGCTGTAGATATCGGTGTGTATTGCTATGTGTGCTGGTGCTTTGTACATAGCACACATCACTGTGGTAGTAATATAGGGGACATGTGTTTACATACATATGTGTTTGTGTGTGTATTTGTATATATGTAGACGTGCATATATGTATATATCTATATATGTGGAGATATATGTGATTTTGTATATATGTGCACATATATATGTGTACACATGGGTATCTGTATATTTGTGGACGTACATGCTTATATACATATATATCTTTATATATTATATATGTCACATATGTACACATATGCATACCTATATGTGGGGTACATTCAGACATCAGCTCCACAATCACACAACATCTTCTTGCACAGCTGCACTGTTTTACCTTGCTACAACACAGACAGGTGCCACATATGGACACGGCCTGACATTAGGGGGGTATATGTAGGACCCAATTGCAGGTAACCCTATTACACACCTATGGCATTTTGGCATGCTACATTACAGATTAACCTGAGTATCAAGCCAGTGGTGGGCCATGGGTCCCACGTGTCCATCATAATAGCATTACTTCCACCACCAGCTATTGGCCACGTAATATACATACTTCCCATTACACAACACACACTATGATGGCTTACATCTTGCCAGTCAGTGCTGACCTGCACAGTTGACAGCTATGGTCCACTACCCACAGGGACAGACACTATTGTCCATAGCAGTTGTTCAGTTGAACATCATCACAACAATACCTGATGGCACATATAAATCATTCCACATCATCTATCCCATTATTATGGACCAGGTACTACATTCTATTACATGTATATATACTTAACATACCTGTTGTGGGAATGATGTCTTGATGAATGAATGCTGGCTAAATGCCTTTGCCTTAGGCTTTTTTTATTTTGAAGACTTTTGTCTTTCTTTCTTTCTTTCTCTCTCTTAACTTGCTGTATATATTTAGACATATAGATGTAGACATATATATCTATAGATGTAGGCATATGCATGTATATATGTTCATATATATTTATATATATATATATATATATATATATATATATATATGTATGTATATATATATATATATATATATATATATATATGTATGTATATATATATATATATATATATATATATATATATACACACAGACATATATATATATATATATATATATATATATATATATATATATATATATACACACACAGACATATATATATATATATATATATATATATATATATATATATATAATTATATAGATATGTTGTATCTGTTTAGACATTAATATGTTTACACACATACACATGCATCTAAATGTTGGATTACATTCTCTGTATTGTTAAATGACTGGGCTGGATAATATGTTTGTGAATACATCAGGGTTATGTATATCTGATATGGCTTAGTGGTAAATCACTTTGTCTATGGTGTGCAGGGTCCTGGGTTCGAGCCTTGCAGAGGCTGTTTATTTTGTTGGTGGGCGGAACAAGGGCTGTTGGATACAGAGTGATTAAGGCACTTTTGAGCAGTTGTAAGCAGGTCTGCATGGGTTTGCACAGAGGTAAGCACTGCTAACTTCTGGTTACAGTTTCTTATACTCAGCTAGCTTCTAAATTGCTTAACCTGTGTAGGCATTGCTTACCCCCATGCAAACAGGCTTAAGCCCGCTTACTGTTGCTTAAAAGTGCTTACCCCCGCGCTAATTTCTTTAAAAGAAAAGAAAAAAAGTGTTGCTAGGAAAGTGGTGAAAAAAGGGGCGTAAAGAGGGAAATACAGTAGGGAAAATAGCCAGGGATGTGCAGAAAGGGTGTAGGGAAGGTCCAGAGCTGCCCATTTCTTCTACAGCAACAGCTGTGCATATACACTGAATTTGGAGGTTGATTTGGACACTCAAACCCCTGGGAGGGGGTGAGGACAACAAAAATAAGTTGTGATGCCATTTAGACCGGATTACATGTGTCCAGTGGACACTTGTGCGAAATGGACAGCTAAGTATGGTGCCCTTTTTTTTTTTTTAGGTGAGAGTGGGATGTTGGGGAGGGGTAGTAGGTATATTTGAGGAGGTAGGTTGGGTAGGTTAGCAGACAAGACAAACAAGATGCATACAGGGGCGGTATATGACACATGTGAGGGTAAACACCTTGATGGGGAGGGGTGTTGGGAAATCAGAAGCCCATGAGCCCCCTAGTGGAAACAGTGGGACTGAGGTCCCCACCCACGGGCAGTAACCACTGCACCTTCACAGCCCCAAAGGTGACTGTGCTGGGGGCTGAGTTGCAGAGCCAGGCTGACTCTCTAATCATGAAATGCGTCCCTTGAGCTGGTGTAGAAGATCACCAAACTGCTGGTTGATCTCTCTACGCATCACGACCCCGACCTGGTGATGGGTGACAGGTGCCTGTCCGTGCCCACTCCTGGGGGGGAGAGCCCTATCCCCTGAGGCGGTTCCACCCGAAGGTGGTGCAGGACCAACAGACAGGGAGGTCCTGGGTTAGGCCCCAGGCATGCTGATGCCCGGTGCCACCGCCAGATGAGGTGTGACAGGTGGGTTCGCTGGGACCGGCCTTCCCAAGCATGCTATAGTGTTTAGATTTCATCATATGTAGGTTAGTAATATTCAACACATTCCAGGGTTAGGTTTAACAGCATGCATCAATATTCCCATTAACCCAGACACCAATTCAGAACAGTTGCATAGTAAACAGAACACATGCATATATGAGACCAGAGTGGTAATAAGAACAGCATGCAGGTACATTGATGGCATCATGCCACCAATGTTGGAATAATTCAATATAGCACATGCATGGGAACCATTAAAATATTTATCAAACAATTGGACAATATCAGAACATATGTGTCATTACATACCAGTTGGGGTGGGTATGTTGATTATTGTTGGAGATATGGTTGGAGGGGGGGGAAGAGAAAGATGTCAATTAACAAGTAGTATATTCCTGTAGTCCACATTACTTTCCTAGTTAGTGCTGTTATCTGTACCTTACAAGTCTTACTACACTACCCTATAGCCTTAGTTTGGACAGTGATATGGCCGTCATCATTGTTATACATGAACTGGTTTTACCTGCAGTATACACCTCTTACCTGGTATACCTGTGGAGGGAATGTTTGTTAACACTAACTAACTGTTTCTACACATACTCCCAGATTCCAGGTCAATGTTGTGCACATAGCTATTCAACTCTTTCTGCACAGACCCTGGCCATGTGTTGACCACATGCTGGTGTGCCTGGACATATCTAGAAGTGACCTGATACACACATATACATGCTTTCCTACACAGTTATATTATGTAGCACAGTGTGGGTGACAGTGACCAGTGATACTTTATTATTCAGAGAAACTACAACACTCACAATCCTCTACAATACCAAGGTGGACAGTACCAATACAGGTTATATCGGTCTGTATTTCTCAGCACAGTGTTCGTATCTGACGTACCTGTGGGAGCAATGTTTGTTAGCACTACCTGACTGTTGCCACACAAACTTCCAGATTACACATTAGTATTATGCACATACATCTCACTCTCTTACTCTATACACTATGGTCACAGCTTGACAACATGGGAGTGTAGATAGGACATACTTGAAATACTACTCTTTTAACAGTTTCGGGGGTTGCTTCGGTGACAGGTTTGTTCTCATAGGTGTTTGACAATCATTTGTATTTCCTGTTTGCTGGCTAAACATCTGGGATCATCCCACAGACTTACCAGAGGGACAGGCAGCAGATATGGGCCCATATACTGGACATTCTGGCCTCATCTGTACAGTTGTGGGGTATGATTCTGTATGCAGCCTACATCCACTCCCATGATTCAGACCATGGCTGTGTCTGCTACAACTTAAACACTGTCCATCACAGTTGTGTCTGCTATATAGATAATGCTGTGTATCTCCTATCTACTTTCTGTCTTATTAATCCCCTGTGCTTTTGCATTCTGAACTTTTATTACAACACTCTTATACAGATTTCCTAGACAGTTATATGTTGTAGGACAGTGTGGGTGACAGTGATGTGTAATACCTCATTATTCAGAGCAACTGCATCAGTCGCACTGCCATACAGTACCAATCTAAACAGTACCAGTACTGGGTATCATTCTTGTATTTCTGGGCACAGTGTTGGTATCTGACAGACCTGTGGGAGAAATGTTTATTAGCACTACCTGAGTGTTCCCACACACAGTACCAGATTCCACTTTACTATTATGCACATACATCTCTCTGTTACTGTACACACTCTGACCACAGCTTGACAAGTTGGGGTGTAAATGGGACATACGTGGCTTCTTAGTCCCATAAGGTATTGGGGAGTTGCCAGTATGCCAGCTTTGTTCTCAGAGATGTGTGTCAATCAGTTGTATTTCCTGTTTACTGCCTATACATCTGTGATCATCCCACTGATTTCCGAGGAGGACAGGTTGATAGGCAACAGATATGGGCCACTTTACTGGACATTCTGGACATATGTGCCTATATTACTGTTTTATTACCTTATTTTCCTGTTTTTGTGAGCTTATATTGTTGATTGCACTTGTGGGCTAAAGTATTGCTTAAAAGTAACAAACAGGCTAATACACTCAAGTGTACCAGCCTTTGATAGCAATTTAGTCGAAAAGAAAGCATTTACTGCATTTTTTTCTGTCTGTTTGCAAAAAAACAAAAAAAAAAACAAAAATATTTCTCCTTTCCTAAACTTTCCTAGCTAGTTGTTCCAGTGATCAGATTTTGCTGATCCCTGGGCTTTGTATTTGGTTTCTGTGTTCCTCCATTTTCTTGTGTGGCCAGAGGTAGTTTCTTTACTCACCAGTGGGAGTGGGGAGTACTGAGCTGCTTGTTTGTACTCAGAGGAGTGGTTAGAAGCAGCAACTAGTAATTCTTTGGCCATTTTGGGTCATTTCCTGTTTTTTCCAGCCCCCTGCTATAAAGCACGCTTTGGCAGGCTTTTCTGGCATTAGAGAACTAGGCATAGCTCCTCGTGGTCCCCTGCAGAGCTCCTAAGCCAGCAGAGAGCAGAAAAAGCAACTTTCTTGATCATAAGTATTTTTTAAACTTTTTAGTTTGCATTTTCGATCTTTTGAGCTTTTTGACTACTGTTTGTGCCTATATTACTGCTTTATTACCTTATTTTCCTGTTTTTGTGAGCTTATATTGTTGATTGCACTTGTGGGCTAAAGTATTGCTTAAAAGTAACAAACAGGCTAATACACTCAAGTGTACCAGCCTTTGATAGCAATTTAGTCGAAAACAAAGCATTTACTGCATTTTTTCTGTCTGTTTGCAAAAAAAACAAAAAAATATTTCTACTTTCCTAAACTTTCCTAGCTAGTTGTTCCAGTGATCAGATTTTGCTGATCCCTGGGCTTTGTATTTGGTTTCTGTGTTCCTCCATTTTCTTGTGTGGCCAGAGGTAGTTTCTTTACTCACCAGTGGGAGTGGGGAGTACTGAGCTGCTTGTTTGTCCTCTGAGGAGTGGTTAGAAGCAGCAACTAGTAATTTGTCGGCCATTTTGGGTCATTTCCTGTTTTTTCCAGCCCCCTGCTATAAAGCACGTGTTAGCGCGCTTTAGCACGATTTAGCGCGGAGCTGCTACCGTTGCACACTAGGGCAGCGCCGGTTAATCAGATTTAAACTATTAGGGCTACCTAAAGTCCACTCTTCAAATTTTACCTTAAAACTACCTTCCTCAAAGTATACTACTGTTCTATTTAGTGTATCCTACAACTATAAATTATCTCTACTTGACTCCCAGGTAGACTATTCTCTATCTGTATAGCAAAGCACTTGCTCCTACAGTACTTATCACCTCGATACAGCACTCTTGTTATAGAAAGTACCCCAAAAAAGCAAACCCCATTTCTCGGTCACCCACATCCCCCAGAACCTTTTCTTAAGTTTTTCTGTCTATTCCTTCTAGCATGTCGAGGGATCAGTTGCTAATGTCCTCTCCTGCTCAGCTGGTGAACCTGGGAATATTGAGGCAATGTTACAATTGCCTCATGTACACAGACACAGTACTCCTACCACAAAACACAAATACATGCGAGAGATGCAACTATACGGCCAAACTGGAGGCTGAGCTCTCTCAACATAGGACTGGCATGACCAGACAGGAGGAGAAGGTAACCACACACACTATAGACCCAGTCTCACATAATACCATCACAACCTCAAATCATACACATAAACACACAAAGACATACTCGGAGGCTCTGATCAAAAATCTACCAAAACAGCAGAGGCCACCAAAGCAGACACCCAAACAACTACCACCTCAGAACACAACACCTGCAACACATAGACCACACAGTCAGAGTGTCAAGCAGTCACAGCCCTTAAGGCCAAACACAATGCCAGACACACTAGTCATTGGTGACTCCATAGTCAGACACACTGACGCCCCGCTCACCAGACTGAGTAAGGAGAAGGTCACAGTAAGCTGCCTGTCGGGTGCTAGAATCCGCCACATAACGCATGCACTCAGGTCTCTCAACAGCAGGTACAAGTACGACTCAATCATTGTCCACGCTGGTGTTAACGACCTGAGATGTACCTCCTTGGACTACATGAAAAGAGACATAGAGGAGCTCTCTGATTATGTAGCCCAAGCAGGTATGACCCTGACCTTGAGCAGTATCCTACCTTCACCAAGAATGATGCCACAATACAGAGATAAGATGATCAGCTTTAACAATTGGCTTAAACTCTGGTGTCATTCAAAGGGGATCCAATGTCTGTCTGCCTGGGATGACATGCTGGACAAGCCACGCTGCTTCGCAAGGGATGGCTTGCACTTGTCACCCTGGGATTCGGATTTTGGCAAAGGCTCTTGCCACTCCCATAGTGCCTTTTTTAGGCAAGGCTCAAATTCTAAACCTACCACCCTAGAACAAAACAAAGAAAAAAAACTAAGGGTAATGCTGCTCAATGCCAGAAGTCTCAACCTCAAGATGCACGCACTCGAGGCCCTTCTCAGTATGGAGAACATTGATGTCTGTGCTGTGACAGAAACCTGGTTCAAGGCTCCTGAGAGCACCCCAGCACTATCAGGATTTACCTCATATCATGCGTTCTGGCCCCAAAACCCGGACAATACCAAGAAAGGAGGAGGGTATCCATATTCATCAAGGACACCCACACCTCAAGATTGGTGGCATCGCACGATGCATCGGAAACCATCCAGGTGCAATTAACCATAGGCAAGACTGCTCTGCAATTTGTAGCATGTTACAGGCCACCCTCAGGAACCTCATATGGCCTTCCTGAAAACACTGGAGGGGATAAATGTATCTCAACACCATCATACTAGGTGACTTCAACTACCCTAATATAGACTGGGAACACTACTCAAGCCCAAACACTCTAGCCCAAAAGTTCCTGGAATTCATAAACTCAAATGCCATGGAACAACTAGTCACCATCCCACAAGAGGAGAAAACATACTTGATCTCATCATCACGAACATGGGAGCACAATGTTCAACGCCGAAGTATACCCCTCACTGATGAGATCTGATCACAAACTAATCTCGCTGGAGGTCCTCATCCCCCACCCGAAATGAAAAAGACCACAGTAAAGAACTTCTAGAAAGCCGACTTCACACTTCTAAAGACTAGTGTGGTCTCCTTTAAGGCCCCTGAGCCGGCGGTTAACATTACTCAAACCGCTGAATCACTTACAAATGCCTTCTACCAGCACCTGCAGAGCTGCATGGATCAGGCAATCCCAAGCAAAACAAAGACTCTTTGTACCAAAGGCAATCGTCCAGTCTGGTGGACCCCAGCCATAAACAAACTCTACAACAAAAGGAGAAAGCTACTACAAGATAGAGCAAAATCCTTAAAAGTTAAGACACCGCTGATCACTATAAGTAAAAAGCTAAGAGCTCTCATAAAATCATCCAAAGCTAATTTTGAGAAAAATAGCTAAGGACTCTAAAGACAACCATAAGGCATTCTTTAGCTATGTCAGAAACCTAGGAGGAAACTCCCAGATATGCTCAGAATTAGTTCAAAATGATGTGAAGATTACTGATCCTACAGACATTGCCAACATACTGGCTGACAGGTTCAGTGCAAACTTCTCCCCTCTCCCCTAAAGGAGAGATATCTATACCAAATGATTGTAGCCCCCAAACATCTCTAACGCCCAGGTGAGAACTGCTCTCTCCAAGGCAAAGAACACAGCATCCATGGGACCTGATGGTGTCCCGGCTGTGTGCTCCATGAACTCAACGAGGAATTAAACCCGCAGTTAGGACAGCTGTTTAATCTTAGTCTCACCTCCGGATCACTCCAGGAGTGGCGCACAGCGACTGTGGTCCCACTCCACAAAGGCGGTGCCTCCACCGACCCTGGAAATTACCGTCCCATTAGCTTGACAAGCCTTATCTGCAAAGCCATGGAGAGGATCATAATGGATCTCATAAATAAAGACATAGGGAACTTGCAGACTTTGGATCCAACCCAGTTTGGCTTTGTCAAAGGCAGATCATGCCTTTTAAACTTGGTTGACTTTTTCAAACAGTCACCAAGGCCATTGACGAGGAAAGGCAGTCCATACAGCCTACCTAGACCTGGCGAAGGCTTTGATACAATACCTCACTCGGGTATCATTGAAAAACTCATCAACTTAAATGTAAACCCATACATTACAAGATGGGTTGCAAACTGGCTGAGTGACAGAACCCACAGGGTCAGAGTTGCTGGCACCATGTCAGACTCAAAGCCTGTCACAAGTGGTGTCCCACAGGGCTCAGTCCTGGGCCCACTCTTGTTTGGCATCTACTTTTCTGAAGTACAAGCAAACACAGGAGGGTTATGGCTGACAAAGTTTGCAGATGACTGCAAACTGGGCGCCGTAGTTGAAAACACATCCAACACAGATATCCTTCAGAAGGGTCTCACAGAAACGGATAACTGGTGCCAGAGCCATGGCCTAAAGTTAAATGCCAAGAAATGCATAGTCATACCCTTTGGGAAAAATAAGGTTACCCCTAGCTACCATATAGGTGGCAATACCCTGAACACAGAAGAAGTTATTAGGGACCTGGGAACCCAGGTTGACAGTAGCCTTTCATTCGACACTCATATTGCTAAAGTAGTTAGGAAGACCTTCTACATTGCCCACCTTATCATGAAGGGATTCACATCTAGATCAAGGGAAGTCATAGTCTCCCTATACTCATCACTCATCAGACCAATGATCGAGTACAATGCCCCATTCGGAATGTATCTGACCCGACACTTGCAGCAGCTGGAGAGGCCACAAAGTTCCTCACCAAAAGGATAAAGGGTCTCAAAAATCTGTCTTATGCTGCCCGACTGAAAGAACTCCAGTTATATTCAGTTGCTTACCGCTTGCTCAGAGGTGACCTATGCCTGACATACAAGGCCATGTCAAACCCAGATTTGATGAACATGCTTCATCTCAAAAAATCTAGATCCTCAGAGCCACAAGGGCGGGAGACTTAAACCTCAACACGGTTATTAATAGGACGTGCTGGAGGGATAGATTCATCACCCAAAGACTCCCTATGCTGTGGAACAAAATCCCGGTTTATGTGAGGCAGAGCACCTCACTGGCCTTGTTCAAGAGGAATCTTGACCAATGGATGGGAGATCGCAGATACACCCCAGGGGTTACCTCAGTGTCACTGCTCGACAGAGGCACAGCAAAATAATGGGCATAGTTTCTCCAAACTAAAGGGGTGTTGTAAGCCACAAAACTATGGGCTAGGCTTATAAATGCCCTTGGGCAGATAGCCTAGTATGAACCTATGAACCTATATCTGTACAGTTGTGGGGTATGATTTTGTATGCAGAGTACTGCCACTGGCAGGATTTGAACCATAGCTGTGTGTGCTAAAAACAACAGTTCACATTTCAGTTGCATGTGCTATTCTGCTTTTGTTGTCTACATTTTCCCTGTTTTCTCTCTATGTGTCTCTCAGTTGTACTGAATGGCCTCTGGGGATTACACCTGTCATATACAGGCATTCCTACACATTCAATTTGTGGTTCACAGTGTGGGTGAAAGTGCTTAATTCAACAGTACTGTTACATGATTGCTAATCTACATTACCATATGATACCAGAGTATACGCATACAGTCCAGCAGTTAGACCTTTATTGTCAGGCTATTACACTTTTATTGACATACAAATGATATGAGACTCTTCCTGCCATATTCTCTAGTGTATGCAATACTTGCCTTGAACTATACAGGTTTTATACAGGCAATTAATTTACTACTACTTGTAGTTTAATTTCCTATGACAGTAAATGCATGACTATTACTGACCTGCCTCAAATCGCAACCTGGCCAGGCGACTGACGTGGGCCTCCTGGTTTGTGGCCTGCTCCATTGCAGCTGTGGGGGACATAAGAGGAATATTTAGCAATACCTATCCATGATATACCTGAGCTGGCAATTATTACACACATAGTGGGGTGATACTTACACACAAATGGAACATACCTTGCTGCTCTAGCCTCTTGGAGCCACTCCTCCAAGAGGTCCCCCTTATGCTGCTTCAGGTCGGCATAGTGATGCCTGACCTGCTCACCAGTTCAGGGTATGCCAGTGGCACTGGTGAGGTCACGGGCAAGACGGTCCCAGGCCTCTGCCTTATATTGGGAGCCCTGGTACTGGCCCTGCAGCAGTCTCTGATCATGGTCCTTGACAAGGAGTCCTGCTTTGACCTTGGACTCCTGGATGCATCAGCGCTGCACCCCAAAGCGCACACTTTCTCCCCTTACTGCCATTGTGTCTGCAAGGGGAAGCTACAACCAGTTATGTGATGTATTCCCATCTCTTGGGGTTAAGTAGGGCTGATTTCCCGCACTTTTCCATGATTGGCCGGTTTTGAAATGGCTAGGCTATGGGCAAACCTGCTTACCTAGGGTTGGCATTGTTTAAAGGGGTATAACACTGGGCACATTGAGTTAGCTGGCCTACACATTGCTTACACCTCCTAAGCTGGCCTGTGCAATACTTAGTGTTGCTTCCATTTGACTTTGCATTATATTTCCTTTTTGGCATTGATTTATTATTCATTACATCCTATATGTATGCCTGGTATCCATGATTCATGTGTATGTACACTGTATGGGGTCCTTGTGTTTTATTGGAGACTTCAGCACTCTTTTACAATTACACCTGTTGTCTGGGCTTACTGCTGTACTCCAGTTCACATATTTATGTTATGTAGTGGGTTATGGAACATATGTCTGTATACTGATTCCTTTCATAGGTTCAGTTTGAATTTACTATAGTGAAGGCTTGTTTGCTGATACCTCATTCTTCTGTACTGCTGTGATGGCTTGGTGGTTAACTACTGTGACTATAGTGGAAGGGTCCTGGGTTCAAGACCAGCAAGGCTGTTTATTTTGTTGATGGGCAGAACAAGGGCCGTTGGATACAGGGTGATTAAGGCACTTTTGAGCATCTGTAAGTGGGTTTGCATGGGTTTGTGTGAGGGTAAGCAATGCTAACCTCTGGTTACATATGCTTACAGAGAGTTAGCTTCAGAATTGCTTAATCTGTGTGTGCATTGCTTACCCCCACGCAAACAGGCTTAAACTGACTAATGCTTAAATATGCTTACTACTGCTGATTGGTGCTTAAACCTGCTTACTAGTGCTTTATTCATTATGACACTGGCACCTCACATGTGCATTTCCTGCAGTACTCCAATTCATAAATATATGTTATTTAGTGGGTTATGCAACGCAAATATTGGTCATAACGTGCCTTGCCATGGAAAGTGGTATGTGCTGCAGTGGGACTCGAACCTCGAATGTCTGCTCTTAAGGTGAATGCTCTGCCCACTACACTATTGCTATGCTGCTTCATTTGCATATATCTTCCTTGTTATCCTCTTCAGCCATTTAAGCTGCATTAACCATAGTTAAACGATGGGCACACCTGCGCACCTACGGCTAGCTTTAATCGGATTTTTAAAAAATAAAAAAATAAGGTTTGTTCCTTTTATTTTTATTTACTTGCTGTTGTACATGAGGGGGAATGTTGGTGGGGATATGCAGAAACCTGTGAGTGTTCTCACTCATTTCTTCCCCTTTCTGCTGTTCTTTATTGTGGGGTCATGTATATTCTGAGAGCTCTGCTATCAGACATGCCCCCTGCACTCTTACATGCTCCTTGTCAGAGTAAGAACTCAGGCAGCGTGCCTCTTTAGTATGCATGGTGCGCTACCGTCCTGCTCCTAAATGGCTGCCTCCATGCAGGACTAAGCTAGTCCTGCATGGAGGAATAGTGAATCTGGGGGACTGTGTTTACTGTGACTTATAAAATTTAGTTTTAGACCTAGAACTTAAAAAAACTACTACTGCATAGTTTCTGCTGAGGGGCTTGCCATTTATACTTCTTTCATAACTCCTATGGTTCCAGAGATATGAACATTTTTTAAAATGTGAGGATATAATATGATTTTGTCAAAAAGCTTAGGCTCTGCCCATTGGAAGTTACAGTGCAAACTTCCTGAACTCCATTGGAGTGAATGAGTTAAAGACAGAATAGCTTACTTATAATGTTGTAGCAGGCATGATTACAAAAGTAATGACACCCTGAACAAATACTCCAGGTTTTATGCAACCTTATGGTTTTGATGGTTACATATAATTTTAGAGTGGACTGGGTTTGTATTATAATCACATTCTGGCTCCTCATTATGATTATGACAGTGCAGCTAGGATAACAAGATTGGCTTAGTGGTACAATATCTGCCTGGCATCTTCAGGGTCTGGGGTTCAGTTCTGACATCTAGTCACTGACTTTTTGTGTAGTTTGTATGCTATTCAAATTTCTGTGTTCTTTCCCCGCTGGGTACACTAGTTTCCTCCAATCTCCTAGAAATAAAATGCTGGTCAATTGGCTATTCAAAACTGTCCATCTATATTGCATTTATCCCTGCCCTTGTGGCCCTGGTTTTGACCAAAAAGTCTCTAAAAACTTGTTCATTTACAAGTAATTAGAAAGTACCATGCTGAGGTCTCATTGCAAAATCACATTTTAGGATATAATCATGCAAATCGTTTGCCACTGTGCAAATAGAAGACATTATAAATAATGTCCCGAAACTCTCTACCTTGACTGTTAAAAAAATGGCCAGGTTATGGCTGTTTGTAGAAGTGAGTCAGGAAAGAACACAGAAAATTAATGTAATCAGTGCTTGCAGAAACCCACAAGGTATTCTTAAGAAGCATCTCTGTATACCAAATTCATTTTGTGTTTTACAGCCCTGTTTTCATTAATGAAATCAATGCCCAGAATTCCAAACTTTATACATATAGACTTGAAGGAGTGTTATCTAATTATTCATGAGTCATCTTATTGGGCCTTTGTTTCAGTATAAAGACACATTGGTCTGAAGAAGCTTGTTAGCGAAAGCACTTACCATGTGTTTAAATAAAGTATATGTGTAGTGAACTGCCTGGTTATTTCGTTACCTGTTTCCATCTTGGATTGTTTCCACTATATATGCATTACCTTATGGTCTGGTGGCTCAGACTAGAGAGGAAATATAAAACATTATTTAGATAAGCTTTTCTCTGTGATCTGTGGTAGCTGTACCCAAGCGTTGGTATATTTAGAGAATAGGTATATACTTGTGAAGCCTCCAACCTGGAAGGTATGGAGTCCACTTGCAAAATCATGTTTTGGCTTTGGGTTTTGCGTGTTGTGATGTACTTTACACATTTTTGAGATGTTGATGGTTTGATTGGCTATAATTTCATTTAGATATATCAGGTAACAGCAAGATGAGAGCAGATGAATCATTTCACCTCTTTAATTGGCAATTAATGATTTCAAACAATTCTCTTTTTTTAATGTCATACAAGTCATTTTTTACAAGAGTAAACACTATGCATGTAAAACAAGAAATATCAGCAATATTATATCATTAGAATAGAGGCACAGATTTATTTATTTATTGACATTTGTTAACCGGGTTAGTCCAGCTAAGCCAAGGTCCCATTTTCAGTGGAGACCCAAGGAGAAAAGCTCCTGAAATAATACAAGTATGATATTTACCAAATATTAAAGTAGGGTCACAGAAGTATAGTACAAGTCAAAAATGTGTGCACAGCAGGACAATGCATAGGTAAAATGACAGTTAACAAGTACAATTTCCAAAATTTGGGGAACAACAGTATATAGCATAGGCCAAATAACAAATAAAATGTTTAGAGAATATTACACAAATGAGTACATATGAATACAGTTTGCTAGAGCAAGTACAAGGAGGAAGAAGAGTTGATAGTGAAAAGCAGCTACGATGAGACGAGAGGAGACTGGTTCAAGTGGGGGCGGGGACAAGGGCATGACCACGTCATCAGGAGAAAAAAAATAAGTTCTTTCTTAAGCAGGTATTTATGCTGAATGCTTCTTATGCTGAGAGAGAAAGAGTGAGTACCAAGCATGGGCTACAGAGTATTTGTAAAGGGTCTTACCAATGTTTTTTTTGGGTTTGTGTAACTGAAGGAGGTGTTTACTGGCAGTACACAGGTGACAAGGGGGTTGTAGAAGGAGACTAAATTGGAGATGGAGGGACAGGATGAGGGTTCATATAGGATAGAGTGTGCAATATGTAGCTGAGGTATAAGTAGCTATTTGTAGAATTCTAGCCACTGGAGTGATTTAAGGCCAAGACAGTGGTGAGATTTGTAAGGAAGTTTGGCGGCAAATCTGGCAATTTTGTTATAAGTTTGCTCTAGTTTAGTGATAAGAGATGTTTGAACATGAGAAAGGACAGGGACAGTATAAAGAAGATAGGGTAGGAGTAGGGCCTGAGTGAGGGAGGGTTTGGAGTAGGGTGACAGAAATTTTTGATTATGAAAGAGAAGTCCAGGTTTCTGGTGGGTCTTTTTTATACTTTGTTGAATATGAATATCGAATTTTAATTAATCATCAATGATAACTCCAAGTAGTTTAGTATGGGATTCAGGTTTAGTAATGGTGTTGTTGAGAGAGGATATAGCGAAAGAGGCATAGTGCTGAACATTATTTTAGGGAGGAAGAGAAGGAGTTTGGTTTTCTTTGGATTTAATATGAATTGGTTATCAGAGAGCCAGTTTTCTTTTTCATCAAACAATTTTTTCTATTTTTCAAATACCTTTGAATGAATTCCATAGTATTTATACATAATATCTTAAATAACTATTTACATTAGCCTGACACTATAAGAGGGTCAGGTTTTGACAGAGAAAAAGGTTTGTTGAGTGAGAGCTATTAGATCAGGGATGTTGTGGGCAGATATAATGAGGGTGGAGTTGTCAGCGTACTGTGGAAGTGTAGAGAGGTTAGTAGCAGAGTGAAGTTTATTAGTGAATACATTAAACAGGAGGGGGCCCAGAATTGATCCTTGGGGAACTCCAGTATTAACAGGGAGGAATGGTGAGAGGACAGTTTGCCAGCAGACAGATTGCTGCCTGCTGGAGAGACAGCTAGAGAACCAGTTGCTGGAGGAGGTAGAGAGATGTAGGTCTGAGAGTTTAGTTAGAAGTTTAGAATGAGAGACGGTATCAAAGGCCTTTCAAAGATCAAGGAAAAGACTGGAGACGAGGAGGTTATTGTCACGGGCTTTAGCTATTATTTGGGTAAATGACAGTAATGCAGCAGAAGTGTTATGGTGGAGCCTAAAGCCATGTTTGGTAGGAGTGAGGAGATTATCGAGAAGGTGTTTGAGTAGCTTAACATGGATGCACTTTTCCAAGATTTTGGATAGGGGAGACAGGATAGCAATTGGTCTGAAGTTAGAAGGATCTCTAGAGTTGCCACCTTTGTGAAAAGGGATAGTATAGAAGGATTTCCTAATGTCAGGGACCAGGGCTTCTGAGATGGAACAGTTAATAAGAATAGACACAGGGTAGGCGATGGATTGTGCAGCTATTTTTAGGAAATGAGGGGGTAGTTGGTCTGCTGAGGGAGAGCAGGGTTTAAGTTTGTTAAGGAGAGATTTAATTGTAGTAATTTGGACTGTCTGGAAAGAAAAAGCATTGATGAGAGTTTCGTTATGGGGTAGTGAAGGTGTTGAGTGAGATGTACCCTTTTGTGTATTAAGTGTGTTGAGTGACATGTACCCTTTTGTGTATTAAGTGTGTTGAGTGAGATGTACCCTTTTGTGTATTAAGTGTGTTGAGTGACATGTACCCTTTTGTGTATTAAGTGTGAGGTTTGGAATAGTTTCAATGAAATAGTTGTTAAGGAGGGAGGCAGTTTCAGAAGCAGTGTTGTTTGGAAAGGTGTTGGGAATAGTAGGGTTACCTGGGTGGAGCAGGTTGTTGATGGTGGTCCAGAATTGTTGTGGATTTTTGTGTGTGCTACTTTGGTTAGAGGAATAAAAAGCTCTCTTGTCTTTCTTGACAAGTTTTTTTAGCCAGGTTTCTGAGCTCTCTGTATTTCTGCAGTAAGAGAAGGGACTTATTTTTAACCCAGGCTTTCCAGGAGGAATCTCTTTTGTGCATTGAGTGGGTTTGTTTTGTTAGCCAGGGGGCGTAGTTGGATTTGATTCTGATTTTTGTGGACGGAGCAGCAGAATCATGTGTGTCAAGGAATATCTTACTGAAGGATTTTACTGCCTCATTGAGAGGGAGGTAATAGAGGAAGGACCAATTAATGCCAGATTGGAGTTAAAAGTGTCTTGGTCAAAGTGGGTAAGGTTTCGGCATACCCTGTAAGTAGGGTCTTTAGGTGAGTGTTGGGTGAATCTGTGTATGAAGGTTGGCGAGTGGTCACTCAGTGAATTGGGAAGTATAACTGCGGTGGTGGTGCTGCGGTAGCGTTGTCACCTCACAGGAAGACATTGTCCTGTTTGATTCTCAACTAAAGCGTCTTCTATTTGGAGACATGCGTGAATGGGCATACCTTCGTTGAAGGTTGTGCGTCAGGGTTGGCAACTCAGTACGTAAAAATCTCCTGCCAATCATTAGCGGACCGGAGTTCCGCTGTGGCGACTCCTAACCGTGAAAAGCCGAAAGATACAACAACAACAACTGGAATTATGATAGAGATGAGGAACTGAAGTAAGGATCCAGTCAAAGTATATTAAATATTATATTAAAACTTCCGTATTAAAATATAGAATACAGGATGTCAGATAACCAGGAAAGTGATTTGGAGACGATGATGCAAGACTTACAAATTATCAATAACTGACAGATTTATGTACCTATGCTTAATGTAATAAATGCATCCTTGCGTGTTTGCAGTTTTTATTTTACACAATTTATGGCATATCCAGTTTTCTGACTTCCTCATAGTTGCATAGCTCTACTTTCACATACAGAATATAATGCTTTTTTATGGTTCCAAAAGAAAGTTTTCCATTTGTCAAGCAAAATCACTTTTCTAGTAGTACATAATATTGTTTTGATTTATGAGGAAGAGAATTTTCAAAAACAAATTACTGAAAATTAATAAGAATTAGCAGTGCAGATTTACTTTGGCAAATGCCATCTTCACACAGCAAAATTTTAATATTTCACATTATATTTATAATCTGGTTATTGCATATCAATTAAGTTACAACTTTGCAGTCAACATTTAATATGTTTTATTTTTAGTGATACCTTGGGGTCAGTAATCAAGCATACATCTCACAAGTGCACTTTTAATGTACATGCACTAAATTTTATCAAGCAACATTCATGACAATAAGTGTTACTAGGATATTTTCCAGTATTGAAGCTTGGACACAAAACAGACAATGTGCCTGCCTCATCCAGATTAAAAAGACATTGCTTAAAATCTGATTCCCTTAAATTAATGAACAGAGGTGTGGTTTAACCATTACATTATTTTATTAATCATTTTCTAATATAAATTACACAGTGTGGTATACAGTGTTCAATATTTTACATAATAAATAATACAGAATGTGTACCTGACATATGTACAGTTGTAGTTATGAATTATGTAATGTCTACTTGCAGTTGTATGTCAGAATGTATGAGTCAGTACTGCATAACTCAATCTCTGAGCACAAGAAATCTGGACAAAACCTAAAGTAATGGGGGGACTCTTACCTACATCTGCAGGCGTACTGTTATCATACTGCCTTCTGCAGCCACTGCAAACCAGCTGCCACTCTCCTGTCCAGTGTTAGCATCAAGCAAACTACATCATGCATTGTGTGCAGTGAATGCACCTTGTTGTTTAGTCATTTAGTCAAGTTTGACTCTTCATGACTTTAATGACTTTAGCACACCAGGGTTTTCTATTAAGAACTGTTTCTTTAAGTTCTTGCACGTTTATAATCACGACTTTAATAACACCGTCTGTCCAGCTTAGCCTCTGGCACTCCTTTCTTGTTTTGGTAACGTCATTCTGTTGACACTACTTTCACTGAATCCTGCTTCAGTGAAAACATTTCACTGAAATCACTTTTAGTGATAGTGGAGAATTCCCTTTTCTCCACTGTTATATGACCTTGGAGTAGGAATTTTTAGGTTGAGGGGTGTGCGCGTGGATGTCTTACTAAAAGAGGAGGTGTATGTGTGTGTGGGGGCTTTCCCCTTGCAAAAGACAGCTTAATTTTAGCTTCACTAAAAGAGTTTATGGCAGAATAGTTTAGCTGAAACAATTCAGTGAAAGTGTTTTTTGTCAACATGAATCCCTTCTTTTAACCCCACAATCTTTTCCAACATCAGTTTTTTTTGTTTAGTGAATCTGTCTTTGCATTATCTGGCAAGAGTATTTGCCAGTTTTATGATTAGACCTTCCAGCGAATAATCTGGATTTATTTCATAAGTACTGATTGATTTGATTTGATTTTGTAATCCAGAAAATTGTCAAAAATTTCTTCAGTGTCACAGTTCAAAAGCATTACTTTTCTGGCACGTGACCTTATAGTCCAACTCTTACCATATGTTGTTTGTTTGTCTTTTCGGCTTTTCCGGGTTAGAGGTCACCACAGTGGAACTCTGGTCTACTAATGATTGGCAGTAGATTTTTTATGGTGCCGAGTTGCCAGCCCGACGCCCAACCTTCAGTGAAGGCACGCCCATTCACGCACGTCTTTCAGAGGCCACTCAACTGCGGGGAGGACATGCAGACTCCACACAGAAGGCACTCCAGCCGTGAATCAAACAGGAGAACCTCTTGCTGTGAGGCAACAATGCTACCACTGTACCACTGCGTCTTCAACTCTTACCATATGTTAATATTGGAAAAACCATCGCTGTGACTACATGGACCTTTGGAGAATGCACACCTTTGTTGAAAATATCATGTATTTACTGTTTAATATATAATCCAGATTTGTTAATAGGTTTCTTTCCAAGAAGCAAATATCTTTTAATTTAATGGATGTAATCACCAGCTATAGAGATCCACGAACTCAGAAAAATAAAACCTTTCACTGGTTCCAATTCTTCTCTGTCACTGGTTCCACTTTTCTGTCTGTTTGTAAAGAACTGATTGGGCCAGGTGACATAATCTGAGTTTTCTTGATGTTAGGCAGAAAGGCAGACTTTGCACTTTCTGTTTTTAGCTTCAAGAGGCTCTTCAACTCCTCCTCACTGTGAAACATCAGAGTGGTATAATTTGCGTACATGAATTTATTAATATTTTTACAGAAATTTTGATTCTAGCATCTGAGTTCTGTAACCCAGAATTTTGCATGATACATTCAAGTTATCAATTGAATAAGTAGCGTGACAATACACAACCTTATCACGATCCTCTCCCAATCTTAAATGACAATATACAACCTTGTCACGCTCCTGTCCCAATCTTAAACGACATTACACAACCTTGTTACGCGCCTCTCCCAATCTTAAATGACAATACACAACCTTGTTACGCTCCACTCCCAGTCTTAAACGACATTACACAAGCTTGTCACGCTCCTCTCCCAGTCTTAAACTATCCAGTTTTTCCATATTCAGTAGTAGCGTGCTCTGCATACAGATTCATTGGGAGACAAATACAATGATCCAGTGTCCACATTTCTCCAACAGCTTGCTACAGTTTATTATGTATGACATAATCAGAGTACAAGTAGTTGATAAAGCAGAGTATTTTCTTTTCCTGGAACTCCCTTGCTTTCTTTATTATCTAGTAGCTGATGGCAATTTGATCTATGATGTATCTTTCCCTTTCAAATCAGTTTGTGCATCTCATAGTTTGTGACCCATGTATTGCTGGAGTTTAACTTACAGAATCTTACAGTAATAAGTTGTAAGCATGTGAAACAAGTGTAATTGTTTGATAAATTGAGCACTCTTTAGCACTGCCCATTTTTAGGATTGGAACATAAATGGACCTTTTCCCAATGTCCACAGATGCATTCTTCTTATTTGTTAGGAAATTCCCTGCAGAACTAAAATAGCATCACTTTGCAGAATTTTAAATAATTCAGCAGGAATTCCATGACTTTCATAGGTTCATAGGTTCATACTAGGCTATCTGCCCTAGGGCATTTATAAGCCTAGCCAGAGTGTGTTTGGCTTTCGCCACCCATTTTAAATTAATTTTGCTATACCTTTTTCGAGGTTAGTATACTGTGCCTCTGTCTAACAGTGACACAGAAGTGATACCCGGGGTAAACCTACGATCTCCCATCCACTCATCAAGATTCCTCTTGAAGAGAGTCAATGGGGGACTGCCTAACCTGAACTGGGATTTTATTCCAGAGTGAAGGGAGCCTCTGGGTTATGAATCTGTCCCTCCAGCATGTCCTATTTATTTCAGTGCTGAGGTTCAAGTCTCTCGAGCGCGTAGCTCGATGGGATTTGGATTTTCTGAGGTGCAGCATGTCCATTAATTCCGGGTTGGACATGGCTTTATACGTCAGGCACAGATCGCCTCTGAGCAGGCGGTATGCCACTGAGTAGAGCTGGAGTTTCTTTAACCGGGCAGCATATGACATCTGTTTGAGCCCTATGATCCTCTTGGTGAGGTACTTTTGGGGTCTTTCCAGTTGCTGCAGGTGTCTGGTAAGGTACATCCCAAAGGGGCATTGTACTCAATTATGGGCCTGATGAGGGATGAGTAAAGAGGCACGATGACCTCCCCTGATCTAGATGTGAATCCCTTCATGATTAGGTGGGCTATATAAAATGTTTTTCTAACCACTTTGGCCATGTGGTTATCAAATGAGAGATTGCTATCAACTTGGGTCCCCAGGTCCCTAATTACTTCTTCTGTACTTAATGGATTACCACCTATGTGGTAATTTGTGGGCACTTTGTTTTTGCCAAAGGGGATGACTATACACTTTTTGGCATTTAGCTTGAGGCCATGGCTCTGGCACCAGTTGTCTGTTTCTATGAGGCCCTTTTGGAGGATGCTTGTGTCGGCTGGAGAGTCTATTATGGCGCCCAGTTTGCAGTCATCTGCGAACTTAGTCAGCCACAGTCCTTCCGTGTTGGCCTGTACCTCTGAGAAATATATACCGAACAAGAGAGGTCCCAGGACTGAGCCTTGGGGGATGCCACTTGTAGCTGGTTTGGAGTCTGACATGGCTCCAGCAGTTCTAACCATGTGGGTTCTGTCCTTGAGCCGGATTGCAACCCATCTAGTGACATAGGGGTTTATATTTAAGCTGGTGAGCTTATCTATAATGCCCGAGTGGGGTATTGTATCGAAGGCTTTTGCGAGGTCCAGGTAGGCTGTGTGGAACACCTTCCCCTCGTCAATGGCCTTGGTGACTGTTTCAAAGAAATCAACCAGGTTTAAGAGGCAGGATCTGCCCTTAACAAAGCTGAACTGGGTAGGATCCAGTGTCTGTAGGTCCCCAATATCTTTATTTATGAGGCCCATGATGATCCTTTCCATAGCTTTGCAGACCAAGCTAGTCAGGCTTATGGGGAGATAGTTTCCAGGATCCGTTGAGGCACCACCTTTATGGAGAGGGACCACTGTTGCTGTATGCCACTCTTTGGGTACATATCCTGTAGTAAGGCTGAGATTGAACAGTAGTTTTATGTTTCGGTTTAGCTCTTCTTTGAGTTCATGTAGGATGCAGCCCGGGACACCGTCTGGTCCCATTGATGCTGTGTTTTTTGCTTTGGAGAGGGCAGCTCTTACCTGAGCATTTGAGATGTCATGGGGGCAGCACTCTGCTGGGATAAATATTTGCCCTTTTGGTGGGGAGGGGGGGAGAAGTTTGCACTGAACCTGTCAGCTAGGATGTTGGCAATGTCTGTGGGTTCGGTGTATTTTTTGTCATTTTGGACTAATTCTGAGCATATCTGGGAATTCTCACCCAGGTTCCTAACATAACTAAAGAAAGTCTTGTGATTATCCTTAGTGTCCTGTGCAATTTTTCTCTCGAAGCTGGCCTTAGACGATTTTATGAGTGCCCATAGTTTTTTGCTAATACTGATCAGAGACGCCTTCCCTTCTTGGGATTTTGCTCTATCATGTAGTAGCTTCCTCCTTCTATTGTATAGTTTGTTTATGGCTGGGGTCCACTAGACAGGACATCTGCCTTTGGAGGATTGGGTCTTGGTTTTATTTGGGATTGCATGATCCATGCATTCCTGAAGGTGTTCATAGAATGCGTTTATAAAGGATTCTGCGGTCTAGGCCATATTTTTCACAGGCCCAGGGTCTTTGAAGGATTCCACCTCGGTTTTGAGGAGTGTGAAATTTGCTTTAGAGAAGGTTTTCACTGTGTTTTTCTGCCACCTTATTATTGGTGAGGCTTTCTAGGGCCCATTTAACTTCACAAGAACATGCATGTACCAGACATATTAGGCTCTTTCTCATAACAGTTCTTTTGTAATTTCCTGATGCCTCTTCTTAATAGCACCTACTAAGTCCCTTACTTTGTTGTTTTTGTTTATACATGGATTGTTCCATTAATATTGCCAGTTTTCTAGAAGAAATCTCTTTTTCCTTTTTCTATTATCTTCTTCCACGTCTTTGCAATGTTCCTTAAAATATGCCTCCTTATGTCTTGCTGGTATTCTCTCAGACTGCATTGTTTGATGTGTTTTCCTGATCCTCCAGTTGTTCATTGCCTTTTGTTCTCCTCCTTTCTTCTGCCACTTCTAAAACTTCCACTTACAGGCATTTTACTTCTTAATCTTCTTTTTGTTTTGAATATTTTTCTTGACACTTCCTGGACAATATCATAAACGTCTGTATGTGTTTTTTTCACATAATCTATTCATAAGGTCTAACCCCTTAAATTTGTTTTTCAGCTCTACTATATATTCATATACATTATTACTGTCCTTGTATCTAAACAGCCTGGGGGCTTTTATTGTGTTTTCTTTAATTTGATGCTCAACTTTGCAATAAGAAGCTGATGATCTAAGCCGCAATCTGCTTCAGGGTTAAATATACTCTTTTCTAGGGAAAGATTGCAACAGCCAGGAGCATCTTTACCAGCTTATCAGAGACTGAGCGTCAAAATGATAACTTCATACAGATCTTTCCAAGATGATTATCTGTGCACATTATTTGAAGTAGATATCACAGCATGTAGTCTTGAAGCGTGAGGGAATTGGGCTAAACAGTACTGGTTAGGTTAGTAAAGAAAGAAGGGAGATCACACGGAATGAACACCTCCCTCCAGTCTTCACAAAAGAAATCAGGAGGAGTGTGTCATGCTGGTAGGGAGGCAGGATAGAATGGAAAGACAGGTGGAAAAACACTAGGATAGAGATGGATGGGGCTCAGAGGAAACTGGTTACTTTGCAGAAGATAAATGACAATGAACAGATGGGTTGCCTGCTAAAGCCCAAATAAATCTGTCTAGTGTTTTGGCAAAACCCCTAACAAAGATTTTAATCAGATCAGGGCAAGTTCAGAAGTGATGCATTAATGGAAGATAACAAATCCAGGGTGAATATACCTGTTAGCTTGATAGTGCTGGCAGGGGAGGTCATGGTGACAATCCTTTAGGGAAGGTTGGTAGCATTTCTAGAAGACAGCAGCCTCTAAGACAGCAACCAACATGGATTCGTGACCAGAAGGAGCAGTCGGTCAAACCTAATTCAGTTGTATAAGCCTTTTTGTCATAGGGGTGACAATATTTGTGACAGACTATTGGAGCTTGAAACAAGGATGATTTTGAAGTTCAATACTTTAAAACCTTTCGGTCTTAATCTAGAATTGGGTATCTGATGAATTAATTAATATATTGTTAAGTATTTTTGATATTTATATTATATGTTTATATTTTTATAAATGATATTATTAATATAACAAAATAATAAATGGTATAGTTAGAAATGTGTATATATATTTCATATGAATTTTTATTTAGAAATTGTTGTGAGATTACTTTAAATATATATAAAAAATTTTTCCCTCCTTTTTTGGATTTAATTATATAATTAATTGATTGATTGATGTAATTAATGCATATAAAAAACTGCTATTGTGCTGCATTGAATTGTGATCCTTTGAAGGCGAAATGCCGAGGTACCAGGTCTTGTAAAGATAAAGGAGATTATTGCTGTAAAGTATCGGCTGTTTGGTGTGTTATTTTTTCATTATTTTTCCTTTGCATCATTTGGTGATATTCTAATTCAGTTGTATGTCTGAATTACAGTTGAACTTGACAAGAGAGTGGCAGTAGACATAACCTAGCAAGACCTCAGCCAGGCCTTTAACTCAGTCACATAGATGAGGCTGATACAAAACTGATGGGATCAGGTAGGACCAAGAATGAGGATGTTAACAGCTATATGGTTAAATGGTAGGACACAGTAAGGTTGTGGTGAGAGGGAGAATGGAAAGAAATATGAAAATGACTGGTGGAATGCTACAGGGTTGTGTGCTGGGTCCAATATTAATCAATGTGCTTGTTTTAGACATAGCTAGGGCAATACAGAACCAGAACCACTTTGATGTTAGCAAATGATAGTTGCAGCAGTGCATGATGGGGAAATAATCCAACAAGGGGGTTTTAAAGGGCTAAACCAAATGGCATAAAAAGGACAGGTGATAGTCAATGTAAACAAATGCAAAGTACTACACACAGGCCACAAGAACCCTGGTATGAAGTATCAGCTGTGAAGAATAGAAGTGACAACAACGGAGCAGAAAAAAGGATCGGAGAGTACTGATCACACCATCACTGGCAGCTGGGAACAAAGTAAGAGGGCAGGGGTAGCAGAAAATAAAATGCTGTGGTGTATCTTCAGGGGGGACAGACTCCCAGAGGCAAAAAGGCCACATAAGAAAAAGGACATAGATCTACAAGAAATAATCAAGAAGAAAGTAACAAGAAAGATCTGTCAGATGGAGGGGATAGGAATATGATCAGGAGCTAGAGGAGCCTAGAGGAGCTAATAGAGTTAGGGAAACTAGAGGAGTGAGAGGAGCTAGAGGAACCAGAGGAGCTAGAAGAGTTAGGGAAACTAGAGGAGCAAGAGGAGCTAGAGGAACCAGAGGAGCTAGAAGAGTTAGGGAAACTAGAAGAGCGAGAGGAGCTAGAGGAACCAGAGGAGCTAGAAGAGTTAGGGAAACTAGAGGAGTGAGAGGAGCTAGAGGAACCAGAGGAGATAGAAGAGTTAGGGAAACTAGAGGAGCGAGAGGAGCTAGAGGAACCAGAGGAGCTAGATGAGTTAGGGAAACTAGAGGAGCGAGAGGAGCTAGAGGAACCAGAGGAGCTAGAAGAGTTAGGGAAACTAGAGCAGTGAGAGGAGCTAGAGGAACCAGAGGAGCTAGAAGAGTTAGGGAAACTAGAGGAGCAAGAGGAGCTAGAGCAACCAGAGGAGCTAGAAGAGTTAGGGAAACTAGAGCAGCGAGAGGAGCTAGAGGTCTTCCCACTTGAGACTAGAAGAGATGGGGTAGCTTGACATTAATTCACACAATCACATCAGGAAGACATGAAGGTAACATTCTAAACTGGAAAGAATGAGGAATTGTGTCATTATACAGCTGTGGGTATGCATACAATGCTGAGATTCATAGATCTTTATGGCAAAAAGCCTTATCTGCCTTTGAATTTCACAGATTGTTGTAAATCTTTTCAAAATGGCCAGGGTGTCACAGCTTTGTGAACCAGTGTTGATAGTGTTTTTACAAAGCTCACTGGAAACGCAAAACAAAATCAGCAGATATATTGAAAGTGGGAATAAAGCAGGTAAAAATGAACATATGCAAAAGATTTACAAAATTATACTGCAGGGTACAGTGCACATCCACAACACTGGTAAGCTGCATTTTACTAGAACTTTACAAACTGTCATTTTATGCCTCAGTATGAACCTGCGCACCTTGTAAGAGATGTAGGATGAATACTCCAAAAGCATTAATATGTCAAAATGTTCTGGATATTTGGCAAAGGGGTTTGTAGACAGGCAGAACATGCTTAGTTGTAGAATCAAGGGCTGGCAGCCATAACTGCAAATAGAGGATGGAGCTGGACATTGCAGAGTGTAGGAAGAGAACAAATGACATGATATTCCCTCATCATCATCATCATAAACCCCCTTTTTCCCATTTTTCTACATGGGGTTGGGGTGTCGTATCACTTGTCACTGTCTCTCCCCATTCAATGCCATGCTCCAACCTTCTTCAACAGTCATGTTTGACTGCCGTAGGTCTTCCCTCACACAATCCATCCGCCTCCTTGCTGGATGCCCTTGTTTCCTCTTGCCCTCTTCCTGTCTGTCTCATCTTTTTCACCAGATTGTTTTCTGTTTCCCTGCACATTTGCCTGAATCACCATAATCTGACCATTTCTACAATTGGAGCTACTTTGGCTTCTGCTCTTATCTCACCATTCCTTTGTCTGTCCCACAGTGTGCATCCTACCACCAGTCTCAGGTACTTCATCTCCATCATGTCTAGCTTTCTCAACAGCTCTGCCTTTACTGCCCAGGTTTCTGTACCAAACAGTAGTCCTGGTCACACCAGTGTTTTGTACACCTTACTTTTTAGCTATTTTGACAGTATTCTGTCATAGACAATACCTGACACTCTGTGCCAGTTGGCTGCAGCCCCTCTGATTCTAGCTTTGATCTCCTCATTCAGACTTCCCTTCTGCTCAACCAACCCTCTCAGATACTTGAAACTGTTAACATTTTCCACTATTTTCCCTTATATTTCAATTCTCAGCTTCTTCTGATTTCTCCCATTTGCTGGCATTACAACTGTCTTATATGTACTCAGTTTCATCGCATGTGCCTTCAGTTTTGCATTCTATTCCCCTACCCTTTGCTGAAGTTCTTGCTCAGAGTCTGCCTGTAATGTCACATCATTTGCATACAGCAACTTTGTTAATCTTTCCTCTCTGACCTTCTTGCTAATGTATTCCATCACCAGTATGAGCAGCAGTGGGCTCAGAAATGGACCCTAGTGTGCACCCACTCCCACTGGAAACCCCTCTGTTAGACCGAACACTGTTCATAGTTAAGTCATTGGGTTCTTGTACATAGCCTGCACTAATTCAACCAATGTTTCTGGGACTTTGAACTGCCAGGGTACTGCCCAAAACAGCTTTCCTGGGACCTTGTTGTATGCCTTCTCCAAGTCTAGGAATGCCCAGTTGGGACTCTTTCCTCATTTCTAGTTTCTCTCACTGCAAACATTGGGTTGGTTGTGCTGCATCCTGATCTAAAACCGAACTGATCATTTCCCATCATACTTTCTACTACTTTACATATTCGTTTGCCCACAGTTCTGAATGTCCCCTTTGTTCTTGAACACTGGCACTAGTATGCTTATTCTGCAGTCATCTAGGATACACCTTTCTCTCCATCCTGCTATGAGTAGACTCAGGATCCATTTCTCCTCTATCTCACCCAACATCTTTATCATATCAGCTATGACCTCATCTGAGCCTGTTGATTTCCCTGACTTAATTTTCCTTAGTACAGGTTTTATTTCTTCCATGGTAGGCTCCGCCTCTTCTCTCCTTGTAGGCTGTGCCTAGGGCAGTACAGCTTCTGTGGGGTTTTCTTCATTCAGGTAGGGTACTCCTACCTTTGATGTCCTGTGGACTGGTGAACAGGTTGTTGCTGGCATCCCTTATGAAGGGTGTCTTACTGTCTTCTTTACCTTTCTATCTTTTGCTTGCAACCTGATAGAGTTTCGTTGTGCCATTCACTGAGTTAGTTTCCAGAAGCTGGTAGATTGCCTCTGATGCATTGTTCTTTGCTACTGCAACTCCTCTCTTAGGCTGTTTGTTACCCAACTAGTATTCCTTCCTAGCCTTGTCTGTCTTTTCTATCTCCCACTTTTTCCTGCACTCCTTATTTCTTTTGATGACTTTATTCACAAATCAAATCACCTCAAACCATATTTCATACCATGGAGTGACTAGCCCCACCACTGTATGCAATATGTGATCTGTGTTCTACACCACAGTAGATGCCCAAAACAGTATGTCTGTTCAGTTCCTACCGCTATATAGCACCATCCAGAGACTGTACTGCTGCTCACAGGACTTTTTTTAAGGTGAGCTTGAGATGAAAACACCCCGGATGTTTTTCAAAGGTGGGAAGAACTCCACAGAGACACATAGAGAATATGCAAATTCTTAGGCATTGTTGTAGATCAGGATTGAACCTTGTACTTTCTGCATGGGAGGCAAAGACCTTAACTGTTTTGCCATCTGGTTTCTTTGTGATATTTCATACATACCGGGAGTAAAGAATGACAGAATGCTATTGCTTCTGCCACCAGTGAGGTTCCTTCTGCTTGGCAAAGCCTGACACATGATGAAGAGTATTTAATATCCCTTCATGGGAATGATATTGAAGGTGATGAGGATAACAAAGACAGAGTCAAAGTTGTTATGGTTACTTATAGTTTGAGGCATCCGGCATATGTATTTCCAGGTGCTGTAGCTGCTCAGTATGTACAGTTCACAGTAGAACAGTGGGACAGTTACCTAATTTGTGTTTAGATGTTAGTACTGTTTACCTTTGTGAATGTCTCTCCAACAGGTCCATTAGCATTATCAGTGAGCCTGAAACAAATAGACATATCACATGGTACATTTCTTACAATGCAGGTTACTTACAATTGCCTGTAGTATTACACATACAGGTATGTACATATGCAAGGGGAACAAAGCACACAGCTTTTAATGGTTTGTCATGTGTACACAATCAGTCAAGAACTGTACCATCAGTGATATGGTCTGAGGTGGGACAGCAGGCTGATTTTGGCAGCCACGTGGCTGTCAGTGATGATGTCATTACTCTCATAGTTATGTCACAGCAAACAGTCACAAAGTGCACTGGCATGGATTCCACCTGCACAGCAGGGTGATGACTCCATGAAAGCTATTGCCAACCCAGGAGCACTGTCAGATCTACATCTGGAACTGGGGAAGAGGACAGGACAGTGTCAGGCAAAGGAATACTCACTGTACATCCTGTCTCCAGAGCACTACCATGTTGCTGGGGTGAGACATTGCTGATATATCATAGTGTAGCTAAGGTGAGGCAAGAGGGGCAACTGCCCTGGGTGCAAAGTGTTGAGGGATGCAATCAGCTGATCCCGATTGCTCTTTAATGCATTACTGACTTTTAAAAGCCGGTATTCCATTTGTGGTCAAACCTGAGTGTTGTAGCATAATACTGGCCCAAGTTGCTCTTTGAACCAGCTACATTTCTGCGTATATACCCATATGTATCACACATTGTCTGGCACCAGAAATGGTGGTCTTTCCTATTATGGTAGCTTTCTCCAAGGGGGCCTGGTGGGGCCCTAATAGCCATGTAGCCACATTGTTGTAATTTGTTGCACCAAGCATCTCAGGTAAACATGCCAAGATTATAAAAATAATTCATAGTGGTACATATTTTATGTGGTATATGTGGAAAACAAAAGCACTTTAAGAAACTGCAGCAGTATCCTAATGGCCAAAGGCTGGGACATACCTAAAGTGTCCTCAGTTTGTTTCTAGAAGGTCCCTGTAACAAGTATTGTTAAAGCTACATATCTTGGTAGCTACAGGGATAGGGATGCAATGCATTTCTCCCACTTTCTGTTTGTGGACCATATAAGTTTACCAAAGCCCTTTGAATGTTTCCATCCATATGAAACCAGTTCACAACTCCTGTTTTTTTAAACAGGAGTGGATAATACATTACTAGTAATACCTTAGGACATTAGTACTGAGTTCTTTGAGCTGGCATGGGTTTTATTTAATGAGTCTCAAAGCAGTTGATAGCTAAGTTTGTTGATAACTCATCTTTACAACATGCATTTAGGAAGTATTCTACAACTCTGAAACACAAACAGTGGGAAAGGCACCCTACTGTCATATCCCCAACACAGTATTTCCATATTTCCCTCATTTACATATTATTATGCTCTCATTTACATAGTCCCTTTCTTGTGACCTTTGGAGGCTTGCAAACATGCAGTATTGGACTCTGAATCTCATTATACTTATGTGAGTCCGCTGCTCACCCAAATGCAATTGACTGTGAGTACCGCTTTTAATTGTTTGGCTATATTGAGTTCAATACACTTCAATGTATACTGGTTTGTTTCATAGGTAAATGAAATGCACTACTTAGAGGACATTATTGCACTTTACAGCTGCATAAGATATAGAATAAAGTGTTACACAGCATTTGCCAGAAAGTGGCTGGTTTAGCAGGCGGATAAAGCACAGCCCAACTAACTCCAAATAAAAAAGGAAAACACTTTGTATGTTGATTTAATCATAATATCCATCAGAAATGTAATAATAAAGGCATTTTACTTACCAGCATAAGACTGACTAATGTGTGTTAAAAAATGTTCAGGCTACTAGCATATTGCAGAGCCTCAGAAACAGCAAGCCAACAATGTTCTCTTTTCAGTAAATTAAAGGACAGTGATGGAATCTAGCTGTGGGCCTCTTTAAAAATAACTAATCTAGGGATAAAATATATGCTTCAGTATACCACATACCCTCTTAAGATGTTTCTTTGTTTAATTCACTTGTTAACAGGCTAAGCCCATTGGGTCTATGAATCTGTTCGGTGGTGACCTGAGACCTATTTGGAGACCTGTTCGGTTAAATTCATTTCTCAGTCACACAGCATACTAGGAGATATTGAGGGATTTAAACTGAGATTATGAGCAGCTCATATATT
Organism: Protopterus annectens; assembly: GCF_019279795.1. Classification (NCBI taxonomy): domain Eukaryota; kingdom Metazoa; phylum Chordata; order Ceratodontiformes; family Protopteridae; genus Protopterus; species Protopterus annectens. The sequence continues at coordinate 445,334,745 of NC_056742.1, forward strand.
TAACTTTCCAGTCTAACCTGCATATATATGCATGTTTGTGTACTGTGTGTGTGTGTGTGTGTGTGTGTGTGTGTGTGTGTGTGTGTGTGTGTGTGTGAGAGAGAGAGATTCTCTCTCTCCCCTACATGTATATATATATATATATATATATATATATATATATATAATTTGTATATTGTACTATGTTGCACTCCAAGAGAATGTAGTCTTTAGCAGATTTTCAGGTCTGTGCAACCTGTTTGCAAGGAAAGTAAAAAAAAAATGCCGACGTGGGGGAATTAACAGAAATAACAGAGATTCTGCATTTTGATTCAATCTTTTCATGTCTCGCTGAGTTTAAGGTGTTCCAGTTCACAGTGACTCAGAAGACATCAGTACAGACAGAATTTCAGTTTCTTTGCAAAGACAAGCAGGCATTTCAAGTGATTCCATAAGACCGTCTTCAGAATGAAGGATAACAGACTTTTACCCTTTTCTGGCTTCAGTGATACTGTCAAACTTCCCCTTTCAGGGACAGTGTTCAACTACCTTGTAACATTCTGGGAGTTCTCTTGACTCAGGGAAATGGGAATTTAACTCTTAACAGGGTAATGAACCTGAAACAGCATTATCTGCTAGAGCTATAGCAAGCTCAGTTGGTTTCCTGGGCATTTCCTTGGAATGGCCGAACTCTAACAAGGAACTTCTACTCCTTGATGAAGTTACCAACATCTAAGGACATTCATTTAAGCAGACGCAATATTAGCTTTGATCACTGCAATCATACCTGATTGGCACCTCATCTGAGGTGCCAGTTACACATCCTAACAGCTTGCACTTGGAGCAGCTTCCCTTGTTGTCCCACCCTAGCTATGCTACTGCTACCCGCAGCTGATTTATACTTTTGCTTTACTTATAATCACCAGCTTGATTCAGTTAATGTAGCTAAAGGCACAGTATTTCCTAGGATCAGCAGCCTCTACTGTACCAGTACAAGATTTACCTTATGTTGGGCAACTAGCATGAATGTCGATATCCTGAAGGTAAACAGAAACGTCAACTTCCAAGTACACATGTGCTAAGGTTGCTTCTTAGCGCATGCTAATAATACTTCAAAAAAATAAAAATAAAAAATAAAAACATACCCCCATGTGTGGGGGGGGGTTGCACCATCCCCACCCCCGCTAATTATATATACTAACTCTGGGATCGCACAATCCCTGGGCAAAGAAAATATTCCCCTACCTGGGGATTCTCAATATTGCACACCTGTTAGCTATCTGTGTTGTTGATCAAGTGCAGTTGATTAAATGCACGTCGCCCAAACCAATGGATTCTGTGGGAGTGTGTGTGTGTGTGTGTGTTTGTGTGTGTGTGTATGTGTGTGTATGTGTGTTTGTGTGTGTGTGTGTGTGTGTGTGTGTGTATGCTGCACTATCATATAATTAACAGTTGAACAGAAAGTGATTGAAATAATCTTGTCAAACACCAGCTGAATGAAAACTGTAAACAAAAGGTACTTTTTTTCAGTTGAGCAAGCCCCCACCTCCCTCTGCTAAATATATTTACCAACTCAAAGATTACATTAGTGGGGAAAGGATGACTGGGGAATTTGATCTTGCAGAGAAAGAAAGCTAGTACGTGCAATATGACTTCTGATCAGCTGTACTGGCTTTTTTTCTGTTTGGCAAGTTCACTTGTTCTGGAGAGGGTAGCCAATGAAAGAATATACAGAGTAGTAAAAAGTCAGATGGGAGATGAGCAGTTCAAATTCAGATCAGGATGCAGCACAACCTAATTTTTGCAGTGACACAGATAGTCGAGAAGGAACTAGAAATGAGGAAAGAGTCCATTCCTAGACTTGCTGAACCATAACATGGTACCAAGAAGGCTAATTTGGGCAGTCCTTCAATGGCTTGAAGCCCCAGAAACATTGATCGGATCAGAGTAGGATATGTACAAAAACCCTCTGATGCAAGTACAAACAGTATTTAGAGTCACATAGAGGTTCCCAGTGGATGTGGGTGTGCATCAGGGTTCAGCCCTGAGCCCACTGCTGTCCATACTGGTGACAGATTACATTAGCAAACAGGTTGGAGGGGACTGCAAAATAAAGCTGCTGTATGCATATGATATAGCATTACAGACAGACTCTGAACAAAAACTTCAGCAAAATAGTGGAATGGAATGCAAAACTGAAGACATTTTTACTTGTTTATGTTTTATTGACAGGGTTGTCTAGCTGGGCATGTAACCTATTTTTAGCGGAGCCCCTGAGAGTAAACAATGCAAACAATATTTTTCATATAAAATAACAAGTTATGATACTTCTTAGACTGCATAATTATAATTTCAATTTTTACAGTTACTATGTACACAAACGTTTTGATATCAATATACATATTGAACAGGAAACACAAGTAAAAAAAAACTAATTTAAAGAATGGTATTGCGGAAAAGTGTGCTGAGTAAAAGAAAATAATTAGGCATTTATAAATACGTATAATCAAACGTGCGCATGCACACACACATACACACACACACACACACACACACACACACACACACACACACACACACACACACACACACAGAGTCACAAACACTTTTTTCCATTTGTTAACAAGAGTCATTGCATGTTGTTTTTTGTCATTTAATCATTTATAGCAGTAACACTTTGTAATATGTGTGAAACATTTCAGTAGTCTGTTTTGAATGTACCAGTGGTTGGGGATTTAGTAATGTCAGGGGGGGAGTTTCTGTAAAGTAAATTATCACGGGAATTCCAACTTCTGGTGTTTTTTATAATGATGTTGGCGGCTGATGCAATGTTTCTGGTTCATTCTTTAAGATTCATTGTTGTTGTGATTAGTTTGTGTTTTAACAGGATGGAGTAATTTTTGAGCATTAATATTTTAAATTTATTTTTAAGGAAGGACATTTTACTGAATTTAGGATGGTGCAGTGGTGATTTTTTTTTTTTTTTAGTGGATGAATGTATCCCTTTTGTGGCATATCTGTTATGGTTTGATTCTGAGAGTGCCGGATCTATCTGTACATATGATGTGATCATCGAATAACCTAATGTGTATCTGTGGTGGTGGTATGAGTTTAGTTTAAGCATTTAAAGTTAAGTATGGTCATACTCTGTAAAGTCTGCATAGTATAACATTACATTTAGTCACAGTATATTTGATATGATGTTATACAGAGGGGGTGGTATTGATTATATCACCTAAATATGTGAATCTGTTAGTGATGGTGATTGTGTCATCTGTGGAAATTGTAATCATAAACTTAGGAGACTGATTAAATTTATAATGGTTGCCACAGTAAAGAATGACACTGCTTTTATTTTAGTTAACTACTAGATACGATTGCTTGATCCAGTTTTCCCGAGATAGGAATCCTTATTGGAGTACATTTTAGCAGTTCTACATTTATTTTTTTGTTTGGTTTTGCAGAACAAACTAAAGCTGTATCATTCACATGTTGTATTATACACAGATCTGCTTCATAACTTGGCCTGCTGTTAAGATATAAGCTGAAAAATAATTGGATAGGAAGTTATTGTCCTCCTCTGATTGTGTATGTCCTATTAATTAGGTAGTCCTGAGACTATTGTATTGTATGGGATGAAATCCAGTAGCTTTTATTTTTTTCCATAGGCTTGATTATCTAATAGTTTCAAATATCTTTGACAGATCTATGAATGGGCCAGCTATAATTTCTGTGTTTAGTTTTTCTCTAATATATTCAGTTAAACTGAGGGCTACACTATTGATTGAATAATCTTTTTGAAATACATGTTGAGATATGTTGAGGATGCTTATTTTTTCCATATAAGAATGGATTTGTAGAAGGATTACTCATTATAAGATTTTTGACAGAATATACCAAATGGCTATATGCCTTGAAGTTATTTGGTTCAACTGGAGTTATCTTTGTGGATCAGGATGATCCGAGCATCGATTTTTAGAGTTGGTGCTTTTTCTTAATGTATAATATGCTTAATAAGAATTATAAGATTAACTGTTAAGGATTTAAAGATTTTTTTTTATATTGTTTGGAGATTTTCTAAGCCAATGACCAATAGTTTCTTTTCCTGTGGAATTTTCTTATATTGTGAATGCTTAACTGTTTTACTTAGAAAAAAAAACTGCTCAGTTGCCATGTATTGATTTAATGGATGCTTTGTGGGAGATTTGTAGTGACTGTGTCTTAAAAATTACATAACATTTCAGCTGTTTCTTTATCTGTTTTAGTGGTGTTGGGAAAAAGGATATTTTGGAACCTGATTTTAGATTTTTAGGAGTTTGTTAAATTTACCTCAGAAAGATTTTTGAATTGAATAATAGCATATCATATTCAGAGACCTTTTTAGGTTGTTATGATGGCTTTCTTCTATCCATTACAGGGCATTCTATTATATTCCATATCAGGCTGTTATTGATATATATGACCCATGTTTGATTTTATCATGATTAATTTTTAGTTCTTTGTTCATTCAATGAGCTTTTTGCACAAATCCGCTCTTTTAAACAGTAATGTATAGTTATCAATACTAGTATTTATATTATTGTCTGTTTGTTGTCTTAGAATACTTTATCATGTTAACTGTCTTTGTTTTTATATGCTGCTGGAGGATTTGCAGAATAAGAATTTCATTGTACTTTGTGACACTAACTCTAGTACATATGACAAAATAGTTGAATTTAATTTTAATTGAATCCATAGTTGAGAATTTTTCAGTCTAAATGTTTTTAGTGGTCTAGTTTATCTAGTATGTGTTTTATAATGTTGTTAAAGTTATAAACCACTTCATGTATGGCTTGTACTTTGCAGTTTTGCTAGTGTCACCACCAGAAATCTTTCTTCCTCATAATTTGCGTTTCACTTATTCTATACATTTCTAGCTCAGATTTTAGCCTTTCCTCTCCTTATACTAATCTGTATTCTAGTTTCCATTCTTTTTTTCTTTCTAATTTTCACAAAGTTACTTCGATTTTTACAGTTTCTGACTCCTGCTCTGTCCTAAAATGTCCAGCTTATTCTGTCAGTTTCCTCTCACTTCTCCTTTTATCACATCCTATCACTCTGAAGTCATTTTCTTTCTAGCCCTATGAGGATCATCTGACAACTACCATAATGGCCCTTCACAACTGCATTACACATTTTCTTCTTCCATTTGTACTTATTCCACATTTGGATCACTTTCCTATTTACTGAGTCTTTCAGTGGAATGATCACATGGGCTTACTTTCAGCTACCCTTCTCTTTTACTAACCCACTAAACCCTGTCACTCTCAGACACACACACACAAAACCATCAGGGAAGTCACATCAATAACATCATCTGGCAAGAGTATGGAGGAACAACTGTCGAACCCAAAACAGTGATGGATGTGGTTCATTGCAGTGCAGGTGAGGTGGAGACATCTAGTCTTGATATATGGGCCCCCCTGAGCACACAGTGAGAGTGACAGTGCAGTGTAAGACAGATCTCACAATGTATACAGTGTAAATGTCAGTCTATACTGGTCAGTGCATGGTCGAGCCACTCTGTGCATCGGACATTCTCACATTTAATACTGAGGAGGGAGGGTGGAGTGGGCCACAGTAATCACCCAGTGCACAGGTGCCTAGGGACACACTGACGTATGACTGTCTATGCACACTTGGTGGGGGGTATATAACAGGAGTCAGAGATGAAGTTCTTGAGGAGATCGGTATTCTGTGCCTTATAGAGTTTCACCTGACAATGGCATGGTGGTTATACTATGTGACCATGCTCTGATGTATTGGTGCGTGACCCAAGGTTTAGGAATTCTGTCACAGAGACAGTTTCCTCCTGGGATGTGTTTCACACATCAGTACATGAATGTGAACTCCTGCCTTTATTTTAGCTCATTGTACTATGACTTGTATTCCCCATGACCGGGATGATTTATAAGTAGTCACTCTGTAGGGTATGGTGTATGACTATGGGACTTTGACCTGGATGATATGTGCTCATGGACAGCAAGTATTTCGACAGGTGTGGATTGTATATCCCATAATGGCATCCTACAAGGCCATCTGTTATACACAGCCTCCCTTGACCTCAGACAGCACTGGCAGTATGAGAACAGAGATGGTGGAACTGGCAATCCTCTGCAAGAAAGTGGACATGGAAGTGGTGTGGTGTCATCAGACCATTCATCATTGTGTCCCTGGCCTTCTTGACCTCACAGATGCCATGCAACATAACAATAAGGTCCATGCTGGAATTCCTGGATGGTACTTCAGCACGTCTGACAATTGATCCTGAGTGTAGGCTTGTTGACTACATAGTACAGGCCATCTGTGATATATAATGGCATCAGACACCCCTGCAAATCTGAAACATGGTAAGAATACTTACTCCCAATACAGTATGTGTGCATCTGTTGCCATGACACAGAGGAATAACTGCTTTAGTAGGAGCTATGGGAGATCTCTCCCCCACTGGAGATCGTGGGTGCTTACACTATACAGCCTCGTGTTTTTATGTCAGCAAGCCCACAACTTTTATCTATATTGAAGGTAATTCTACACCTATGATGGAGACAGACAATGCTACTACATCATCTGATTGTAAGTCGGGTATCTGTCTAATCATCATCAACAGTCCAAAAAAGGTGCATACTTTGTCCTGTTGACCTGATGGCATCCTCTGCAGATTCCACCATAGCAACACTCTGCCTTTGAATGCAAAACAAAATACACATTGGACTACCATGTGCAGTGCAACTGTACAGATGTCTGGTGTAGGAGTTATCAACTTGATGCATCATCTATTAAGACACATGAGGAAGGGTATGGTGATGTGAGCTAGTGCCAGCTATGCCAAGAGGAGTAGGGCAGTGTATGTGTAACATATGCCAGCACAGCTAGCTAGAGTTTTGTAAATAATTATATGTCATTTGAATATCAAACTGATTTGTACAGATGCTTATACTAAAATTGTATTTTTAAAGTTGCTTATGTTAAAAATGTATCACAAGTGTGTTCTGCTTGACAGAAAAGAAATATACATGTATATAAGACTGTACTGTTGTAAATGCTGAAATGTATATATTTTAACAGAGGATACTGGAAGGGAAGGGGTTAAGCTCAACCCAGCTAACCTTAAGAAAAATATCTTGAAATTAAATTACTTGGTTTAGGCCATAAAGATTTTGTCTCACAGGTCTGAATGCAGCCAGAGATGCAATGTCTGTGAAATGTATGGGCTGGAATCCTGCTCTATTGTCCTTAGTGGTGTACTATTTGCTAACATGGGGTGCCAAACAATGGCTTGTTAGTTTTTGCAGGAAGGGTGGAGAGTGGGAATTGTTTTACAATTTCCAGATGCTGTAAAAAACCTCAGCTAAAGTTATATGTATGTAATGTTACACATCAGTGCCATATCCTGATTCAGTTTCTAGTGAGAGGGTAGTGTGGAAACCACAGAGTCAGGTGACCAGATGTGATGTTATTCTGTATCCAGCACTGATATTGTATTTGAATACTAGTGAAAGATGTCAGGAGAGCCCTCTGTTTTTGGATCTAACAAGACACTAATCCACTTTCATCTTGCCTTACTTTAGTAACTAGGGGACAGTCATTTTTCAGTCAGTTAAAACAAATAGTGAAATTAGCTAAATGTTGTTATTTCTGTAATTGTCTGAGACTTTCCATCTGTGTTATTTTTTTTATATTTCCTGTGATTGAAACTCTGGTGTTTATTGTAAATATATACTCAGTATTTTCATGCTTTTTGTATTATTTATTATAAACTATATCTAAACCTTTAATTGTGGCTGGTATTTTAGAAAATATTTAACCTTTGAGAGTACTTGCATTTCTTTAGTTGCATTGTGGCTCCACATTCCTGAAAGTCTTGCTGCTTGGTTAAACACTACCATTTTTATAAGTATTAAATTTAATAAGTGCAATTGGGTACCCTGGCAAGAGTGTTACAGTAGCTGGCTTTGGGTGTTCTGGTGGCAAGAGATCTATCTTATAGTTTGGGTGGAGGTGGCAAAGAGGGTAAGCTGTGACAACCTTTTCCAGGTGTGTGTGTGTGTGTGAAAATCAAATCTCAGAGTGTATGTGACAGCTACTTTGAATAGGGACATTGAGAGCACTGATTTCACAGAGAGGGTGGTGTAGGACTTGACTTAGAACACCCGTCTAAGGACTCAGCTCTGTAGTGGTCAGTGAGGAGTATTATTTGGGGCCTGGAGAAGATGCCCAGCCCGAGGACTGGAGTGTGCATTCTCTGTGTTCTCGTAAGGGAAATTGGTGAAAGTACTGTGTGCATCTATTTTTCTGTCAGTGAATGTTCCCCACCAGTGACAGTGGTGAGGATTGAGGCTCCTTGATCACTGGCACAGAGGAGGGACATCACAGAGGGTTCATCCTGATATCAGTGTCCATTCCCGCAAGTAAAATTGTCAGACCAGTGACCCTACAGGAACAACAAAAGACAGTCTAGTTCTGTCAGCTTGTTGCTTCCAGGTGTAGAACACATGGCCAACCTTTTAGCTGATGTTAAATGTGCCTTTGTCTTAGAATGGCACAATATGTCACCAAAGCATCTATGACACTGCTGTAAAATGTGATTGCACTCTGCACAGCATTTATGCTGTGGCTTAATATCTGTCAAACCTGATTATGTAAAGAGCAAGTTTGCTTCTCCTCTCCCCAACAGGTACCATCCATATGTCCTAAGCGTCTGTAAAGAAATTCTTTTCATCAAGGTTGAAATTGTTCAGCCTGTGCTGCCCACCTCATTCTCCAGACATGCAGACATCTGTGAACATCTTATATTAAGCTATAGACATTATTTTGTTAGAACTAATAGGATGACAGCTATAGCTGGGGTGTGCTGTACTGAAGCAGTAGGGACAGATATGACAGGTGTACATTTCGACAGGTATGATTAAGTTAAGGCTGGCATCCCTACTGTTGAAAGTTGGGGGTCACTGTGGCAACCATCAGAGATATGACCCTACATTGGAAGGAAATGTGTGTGTAGACACATGACTGCTGTACTCTATTGTCTATATTATCTAAAGTCATGCAAGACTTACAAGTGCACACATTCCTGCTGCTAGCCTTTTATATTATGAATTCCGGTGCACGTCTTTAGGAAAGTTAACAAACATCAGCTTGCAAAACACACTTCAGAGTACTGAATGTCTCCTCAGACTGCCTATTGATCTAAATATTACTGCTATTTATCCTAATAATGATGCTCAGATAAGCTGTAAAGCTTTTCAGATTTGTGCAGCTTAGCCTAGAAAAGGATGACATGATTTTTAGAAATTGCAAGTTTATACCATGTGACACACAGGTAAATCAAGTCAGAAGACATGAATGTCTATGACAACTTTACTTTGCTGCCATACACCTGCAGTATAAGGTGCAGCCTGCATACCTATGACAGCTCATGGCCACTGAAGATTTGCACTAGCACATGCATCATACTACTTTGGAAGTAGTTACACTGCAGTAATCATATTGTAAGCATGATTCTCAGGCTACTGTTTTGTTCCTTATGAAGGTGACATGATTTTCAGGTAGGAATCTGGGGAATGGAAGATTCTTCTAGTGCCTAAAGGAGAATACCTGCATGGTGTGTGACAAAGAGTGCAACTGCATTTTATTTCCTTCATGGCCATTTCAGGTAGGTCCTCCTGGAACTCCTATGATGGTGCATTTAAAAATGGATACCTGGTATGAAGTGGCTGAGGGGTTGTCATCAGACACAGGCATCAAAAGGATGGGGAAGAGTGCAGGCACTGTTATACTGACCCGGGGTGTGAGAAGTCTGATCTCCATGCACAGCAAGAAGAGGTTAGACAACATCATAGGTTCATAGGTAGGTACTAGGCTATTGGCCCTAGGGCCTATATAAGCCTAGCCAAAAAATGTACCCTGGCTTTCGCCACCCAAGAAAATTATTTTCCTGTGCCCCTGTCGAGCAGAGCCACAGAAGTGATCCCTGGGGTGAATTTCCCATCCAATCATCAAGATTTTTCTTTAAGAGTGCTAATGAGGAGCTCTGTTTGACATAGATAAGTAGTCTGTTCCAGAGTATGGGAAGTCTCTGGGACAGGAATCTATCCCTCCAGCATGTTCTGTTTATTGTGGTGACAAGGTTTAGGTCCCTAGAAAGTGTAGCTCGGAGGGATTGGGATTTCTTTAAGTGGAGCATGTCCAACAGTTCTGGGTTTGACATAGCTTTGTATGTTAGGCAGAGATCACCCCTGAGTAGGCGATATGCGACGGAGTAAAGCTGTAGTTTTTTGAGACGGTCTGCATAGGGCATCTGTTTGAGGCCAGTAATCCGCTTTGTGAGGTATTTCTGTGGTCTTTCCAGTTGTTGTAGATGTCTTGTGAGGTACATACCAAAAGGGGCATTGTACTCTATAATGGGTCTAATGAGTGATGAGTAGAGGGGAACAATGACCTCTCTTTTACTGGATGAGAATCCTTTTGTGATGAGATGAGCCACGTAGAAGGATTTTCTGACCACTGTGGCGATGTGATTATCAAAGGAGAGACTACTGTCCACCTGTGTCCCAAGGTCTCATCACATTTTCGGCATTAAGTAGACTACCAGCTATGTGGTAGTTCATGGGTACAGAGTTTTTACCAAAGGGGATGACAATACACTTTTTGGCATTGAGCTTCAGGCCATGGCTTTGACACCAGGTATCTGTCTCAGTGAGTCCTTTTTGTAGTTTGTCCACATCGTTAGGAGTTTCGATTATGGTTCCTAGTTTGCAGTCATCTGCAAACTTTGTTAGCCAAAGACCTTCTGTGTTAGCCTGCACTTCAGAGAAGTAGATACCAAACAGGAGAGGACCCAGGACTGAACCCTGTGGTACTCCACTTGTCACTGGTCTGAAGTCGGATTTGGAATCCGCTACTTTCACAGTGTGGGTTCTGTCCGTGAGCCAGTTGGCAACCCATCTTGTGACATAGGAATTTATACCTAGTTTAGTGAGCTTATCTATAATTCCAGAGTGGGGGATGGTGTCGAAAGCCTTGGCGAGATCTAGATAAGCTGTGTGAACCATTTTACCCTCATCTATGGCTTTGGTGACTGCTTCAAAGAAGTCAATCAGGTTTAGGAGACATGATCTCCCTTTTACAAATCCAAACTGGGTAGGGTCCAGAGTTTGGAGATTACCAATGTCTTTGTTTATGAGTTCCATGATGATACGTTCCATGGCCTTGCAGACCAGGCTCATCAGGCTAATAGGGCGTTAGTTCCCGGGGTCCGTCGTGGCTCCACTTTTGTGGAGTGGGATAACCGTTGCGGTGCACCATTCAGTGCGTACAAAGCCTGAGGTGAGGCTATGATTGAACATGGTACTTAGGTAGGGTGCCAGTTCATTCTGTAGTTCGTGTAGAACACAGTCTGGGATATTGTCAGGTCCCCTGGATGCTGTGTTCTTGGCTTTGGAGAGTGTGTTTTTTACCTGTGCAGCCGTGATTATAGGAACTTTGCATTCTTCCAGTATAGAGATGGGCCCTTTAGGGGGTGAGAGGGGGGTAAAGTTAGCACTGAACCTATCTGCTAGGATGTTGGCAATATCAGTTGGTTCTGTATATTTAGCGCCATTGTGCTGCAACTCAGAGCAGATCTGAGTGTTTTCATTGAGATTCTTGACATAGCTATAGAATGCTTTGTGGTTGTCTTTAGAGTCAGTGGCAATTTTGTTTTCGTAACTAGCTTTGGAGGATTTTATGAGGGATCTCAGCTTCTTACTGAGGTTGACCAGGGAGCTTCTCCAGTCATGGGATTTTACTCTTTTTTTGCAACAGTTTCTTTCTTCTGTTGTAGAGTTTGTTTATGGCAGAGGACCACCAGATTGGCTTCCATTTTTTGGAGGATAACATCTTGGTTCTATTAAGGATAGCATGATCCATGCACTCGTGTAAGTGCTTATAAAGTGCATTTGTGTAGGATTCAGCAGACATACCTTTATTGTCCATCTGCATGGGTGTCGTGAAGTTTGCCACTTCTGTCTTAAGAAGTGTGAAGTTGGCTTTGGAGAAGTTTTTTACGATGGTTTCCCTAATTGGGGGTGGGGGTGGGATGTGGATGTCTAGGCTGATTAGCTTGTGGTCGGATCTGACCAACGAGGAATTGACCTCTGGTGTGGAACACCGGTTTCCCATGTTGGTAATGACCAGGTCTAGGATATTGCTGCCCCTGGTGGGGGTGTGAATAAGTTGATCCAAGGCGTTGGAATTTATGAATTCTAGAAAACGTTGAGCAAAAGAGTTGGTACATGAGTAGTTTTCCCAGTTAATGGTGGGGTAGTTGAAATCACCCATTATTAGGGTGTTGGGTTGTACCCTAATACTTTCCAGTGTATCAAGAAATGAGGAGTGGGAATCCTGGGGCATGGTGGGGGGTCTGTAGCAAGCTACAATTTGGATTGCGGTCTTGCCCAGAGTTAGTTGCACTTGGATAATCTCGGATGCATTATGCTGTGCAACTAGCCTGGAGGTGTGGATATCCTTAATGAATATGGACACGCCTCCACCTTTAGTGCTTCGTTCTGGGTTAGGTGGCCGAAAGGTGTGGTATGAATTGTAGCCTGGTAATGCAGGGGTGCTCTCTGGAGCTTTGAACCAGGTCTTTGTCACTGCACAGATGTCAATGTTCTCCATTTTAAGGAGTGCCTCGAGTGAGTGCATTTTGAGGTTTAGACTTCTAGCATTGAGTAGCATTACCCCCAGATTTTGCTTGCTTGTACCTGTTACGGTGGTGACTTTGTCATTTGTACTTTGCCTAAAAAAGGCACTATAGGGGTGGCAAGAGCCTTAACCAGTATCCAGAATCCTAAGGGCGACAGGTGCAGGCCATCTCTGGCAAAGCATCGTGGTCTGTCGATCATGTTGTCCCAGGCAGACAAATACTGGATCCCCTTAGAATGACACCAGAAGCTTAGCCAATTATTGAAGTCAATTATTTTGTCCTTGTACTGTGGCATCATTCTGGGTGATGGCAGGATGCTACTCAGGGTTAGGGTCATACCTGCCTGGGATACAAGATCGGAGAGCTCCTCCATGTCTCTTTTCATGTAGTCCAGGGAGGTATGTCTCAGGTCATTCACACCAACATTGACAATGACAGTGTCATATTTGTAGTTATTGTGGAGTGACCTGAGTGCATGCATTATGTGGTGGATCCTGGCACCTGGCAGGCAGCTGACAGTAACTTTCTCCTTGTTTAGTCTAGTGAGTGGAACATCAGTGTGCCTGACTATAGAGTCACCTATGACTAGAGTGTTGGGTACGTTGTTATGCCTTATGGGCTGTGGTTGAGTGGCACACTGAGTTTGTGGGCTATGTGTCATTTGTGTTGTGCTGGGGGGTGGTGTTTGCTTGTGTTTATGCTTTGGATGTCCCTGATGCTTGGGCAGGTTTTCATTGAGAGCCTCCGCAAATGTAAGTTTGTGTTTTGTGTTTTTATGTGTGTGTTTTGGTGGTGTAAGTTTTGAGGGACTATGTGATGAGTGTGGTGTGGTGCAAGTGTTTATCTTCTCCTCTTGACTGTCTAGTCCAGTCTTGGGTGAAGAGAGCTTTGCTTCCAGTTTGGCTATATAAGTGCATCTCTCACAGGTTGTAGTGTTGGGTGGTAGGAGGAGACGGTTGTCTGTGTACATGAGGCTATTGCTGCATTGCCCCAAGATGCCCAGATTCATCAGGCAGACATGAGAAATCACTGGGACGGGAGCTGATCCTTAGACATGCCTGGATAGGTGCTTATCTATTAAGTACTAAAAACTGCTTTCCTGTAGACAAGTGAGGAAAGTTAAGTGCTGTAGTAATTTGCAGCTTATGTAGTGCTTGCAATGAGTTCTGAACAAGCGCTGAGTTCAAAGAAACAGATTTGAGTGCTGAAACTAGAAAACTGGCTAGTTATAAGAAACAAAACTAAGCTAGAAGGCTTCCCTCCAACACAAAAGGGCTTGGGGGCTCAGAAGCCTACAAACAGTCTAGACCACTTAACAGGAAAGGCAGGAAACAAGCTTAAACATTTTTTTTCTCTTTCCCAGATGCTCTCTTTGTACACAGTAGGAGTGCCTGAAATCAGAATATGATCTCTCTGCACTCAGTTGAGTGAGCAAATGAGATGGGCCCAGAAGGAGTATCCAAACACAAATTTACAAGAGGGGCGGGCAGTTTCAAAGCCACTAAGATTAACACCAAAACAGAAACAGGGAGGGTAGGTGGGGAAACTAACTGAAGAACAGAGTCAAAACTTCCAATTCAGTTAATATTCATGCAACACAATTAAATCAATTTAAATACTGTATTATTTGAAAAAAGTGCAGATAAAAAGATACTTAAATACTCTTATACGTCCACTTGAATACATCATCCAGAATGGCACAATAACAGTTTTTTTTTCTTATATTTTCTTTTGTTTTTTTGTTGGGGACTGTTGCTTTTGCTGGAGAATATTTGACAAACTCATCCTAAGAATTAAGTGTCCTAGTCTGTGGATGATTCGTGTCAGGTACAGGAGGGGGTGCTGGTGATGGAGGCTGTGGTGGAGGTTATGTTGGAGGTTTTGGTGCTGGTGGTAATGGCAGCAGGGGTGGTGAAGGGTGTGATGGTGGTAGTGTTGGACATCATGGTGAAGGTTGTGGTGGTAGTGGATGTCATGGTGGAAGTTGTGGTGGTTTTGGACATCACGGTGGAGGTTGTGGTAGTGAGGTAGCAATGGTAATGGAGGTGGATGTCATGGTGAAGGTTGTGGTGGTGGCACTGCATGTGATATGCCTACTACTTTTTCTGTGGGTTGCAACAGGGCCCTTAACCGGGGTGGGGATTATGTGGCACACTGTTAAGGTTAACCTTTCTTAACATTGCACTATGTGTGCAGATATGCTAAGATTAATTAAACTTTGTCTGTATATAATGGCTTTGAAAGAAGAAAAATATACTCATGTTTGCTTTAACTGTTTCACATCTGTGGTGGTGAAAGAAAACAAATGAGTTCCTCATGCTTCAGAATAAAATGAGATTAATTTTCAATATGTGTGTTCCCTGGATTGTTTGCCTACTTTTTTGTCGATGTACTGCTTCTTCCCATAATAACCAGGGAAAGAAGTTCACAGGCAAATTTGTCTTGATTTTACCTCTTATCTGATGCTGTCTGATATCTTCCAGCTATTTTTGTTCTAACTATTTGATCTGCTATATATCCTTGGAGGTCTTCTCTGTCTTGTACATGCTTCAGTTCAGAAAATGTATTTACTTATCCATACCTCTTTATCTTTTTTCCTTCCCGTGGTTCATATTTTCTCCTTCGTTCTTGCCCCACTTACAGCTTACATCATTTTCCTTGATAATTTCTTAACTGATACTGGCCCTCCCTTTATTTTTACTAATAATGTCTTGCAACTTTGTTTCCATCTTCTTCTGAAATATTTTCCTTTCTTTCTGTAGTACATTCTTACTCCCTTCTTTCATTGACTGTTAACTCTTACTCCCTTCTTTCATTGACTGTTAACTCTTACTCCCTTCTTTCATTGACTGTTAACTCTTACTCCCTTCTTTCATTGACTGTTAATTGTAAGGCTTTCTGGAGTGCCTTGCCCCTTTTATGATGATTTACAATGGATGTTTTTTAGTTGGATTACAGTTTATCAACTGCAAATCTCTTTGTCCATTGGACTGGCTTAATCTGCCTTCTTGGTCACTCCTCTTGCTGTGTATATCTTGCTTGTTTGAGGCACTCATTGCTTGATTTTCTATGTCTTTGAGCAGACTGTCTTAGCTCTACTATCAAGATCTTATTTAATACACTACTTAGCTGAAGTTTGCCCTAATCAACATCAACTTAAGTGACACAGTGTAAAGTGGTTAGTATGGCACAGGCAGCCTGAGCTTGGTCAGCTGTTTTCTTTTTTGGTGGTGTTGGCAGGATAGAATGGGCATATCCCTTCTGGATGGGGGAGGGTGGAGCTGAATGCAAATTGTCACATTTCCTCAGAGCAGGTGTGGTGGATGCAAGGGCTGCTGGGGGTGGGGATGCTGGGCTCACTAACCACTGTTGTGTAGTAACCTTTATTACTGGGCCCCTGCTCCACCTTAGTAATAATGTATGCTAACCCTAACCCTGCCCCTAAGTCTAACTAGTTTGAATTAGTCACTCCCCCAAAATGCCACATTTGCATGTAGCATTTCCATCAAGACTGCTCTCTACACTATGGCTACTATTGACAGAGAGTAATAGCAGTAAACTCAGGCTTACTTTGATACAGAAGCTTGAGGGGCAATACTTTTACACTATGGTAAGCCTTTCTGAATGCCCCATCATGTCCTTGGATGACTGTTGAACTTTGTACTTAAACCTAAGCCTAAAGACAATATATTACACATCTATTATTTTCTTATAGTTTGAATTACTGTTTCCCATTCGTTTGAATGAACTGGACTAACTGTGGAAGATGTCTGTTGAACAGGACTTTATGTTGGTCACATAGGTTTTTGTTTTTTGTTGGGATGTCTTGCTATCTTGTAGGTAGTTTTGTAGTTCATAGGTTCATAGGTTCATAGGTTCATACAAGGCTATCTGCCCTAGGGCATTTATAAGCCTAGCCAGAATGTGTTTGGCTTTCGCCACCCATTTTAAATTTATTTTGCTATGCCCTTTTTCGAGGTTAGTATACTGTGCCTCTATCTAACAGTGACACAGAAGTGATACCCGGGGTAAACCTACGATCTCCCATCCACTCATCAAGATTCCTCTTGAAGAGAGTCAATGAGGGACTCTGCCTAACCTGGACTGGGATTTTATTCCAGAGTGAAGGGAGCCTCTGGGTTATGAATCTGTCCCTCCAGCATGTCCTATTTATTTCAGTGCTGAGGTTCAAGTCTCTCGAGCGCGTAGCTCGATGGGATTTGGATTTTCTGAGGTGCAGCATGTCCATTAATTCCGGGTTGGACATGGCTTTATACGTCAGGCACAGATCGCCTCTGAACAGGCGGTATGCCACTGAGTAGAGCTGGAGTTTCTTTAACCGGGCAGCATATGGCATCTGTTTGAGCCCTTTGATCCTCTTGGTGAGGTACTTTTGGGGTCTTTCCAGTTGCTGCAGGTGTCTGGTAAGGTACATCCCAAAAGGGGCATTGTACTCAATTATGGGCCTGATGAGGGATGAGTAAAGAGGCACGATGACCTCCCCTGATCTAGATGTGAATCCCTTCATGATTAGGTGGGCTATATAAAATGTTTTTCTAACCACTTTGGCCACGTGGTTGTCAAATGAGAGATTGCTATCAACTTGGGTCCCCAGGTCCCTAATTACTTCTTCTGTACTTAATGGATTTCCACCTATGTGGTAATTTGTGGGCACTTTGTTTTTGCCAAAGGGGATGACTATACACTTTTTGGCATTTAGCTTGAGGCCAGGGAACTGGCACCAGTTGTCTGTTTCTATGAGGCCCTTTTGGAGGATGCTTGTGTCGGCTGGAGAGTCGATTATGGCACCCAGTTTGCAGTCATCTGCGAACTTGGTCAGCCACAGTCCTTCCGTGTTGGCCTGTACCTCCGAGAAATATATACCGAACAAGAGAGGTCCCAGGACTGAGCCTTGTGGGACACCACTTGTAACTGGTTTGGAGTCTGACATGGCTCCAGCAATTCTAACCATGTGGGTTCTGTCCTTGAGCCAGTTTGCAATCCATCTAGTGACATAGGGGTTTATATTTAAGCTGGTGAGCTTATCTATAATGCCCGAGTGGGGTATTGTATCGAAGGCTTTTGCGAGGTCCAGGTAGGCTGTGTGGACCACCTTCCCCTCGTCAATAGCCTTGATGACTGTTTCAAAGAAATCAACCAGGTTTAAGAGGCAGGATCTGCCCTTAACAAAGCCGAACTGGGTAGGATCCAGTGTTTGTAGGTCCCCAATATCTTTATTTATGATGTCCATGATGATCCTTTCCATAGCTTTGCAGACCAAGCTAGTCAGGCTTATGGGGCGATAGTTTCCAGGATCCGTTGAGGCACCACCTTTATGGAGAGGGACCACTGTTGCTGTACGCCACTCTTTGGGCACATATCCTGTAGTAAGGCTGAGATTGAACAGTAGTTTTATGTTTGGGTTTAGCTCTTCTTTGAGTTCATGTAGGACGCAGCCCGGAACACCATCTGGTCCCATTGATGCTGTGTTTTTTGCTTTGGAGAGGGCGGCTCTTACCTGAGCATCTGAGATGTCAGGGGGGCAGCACTCTGTTGGGATAGATATTTGCCCTTTTGGTAGGGAGGGGGGGGGAGAAGTTTGCGCTGAACCTGTCAGCTAGGATGTTGGCAATGTCTGTGGGTTCGGTGTATTTTTTGTCATTTTGGACTAATTCTGAGCATATCTGGGAATTACCACCCAGGTTCCTAACATAACTAAAGAAAGCCTTGTGATTATCCTTAGTGTCCTGTGCAATTTTTCTCTCGAAGCTGGCCTTAGACAATTTTATGTGTGCCCGTAGTTTTTTGCTAATACTAATCAGTGATGCCTTCCCTTTTTGGGATTTTGCTTTATCATTTAGTAGCTTCCTCCTTCTATTGTATAGTTTGTTTATGGCTGGGGTCCACCAGACAGGACGTCTGCCTTTGGAGGATTGGGTCTTGGTTTTATTTGGGATCGCATGATCCATGCATTCCTGAAGGTGTTCATAGAATGCGTTTATAAAGGATTCTGCGGTCTGGGCCGTATTTTCCACAGGCCCGGGGGCTTTGAAGGATTCCACCTCAGTTTTGAGGAGTGTAAAATTTGCTTGAGAGAAGTTTTTCACTGAGGTTTTCTGGGCAGGGGGTGGGGTCGGGATGTGAATATCCAGTGAGATTAGTTTATGGTCTGATCTTACCAGTGAGGGATGCACTTCTGGTCTGGAGCATAGAGTCCCCATGTTGGTGATGATCAGGTCCAGTATATTTTCCCCTCTTTTGGGAGTGGTAACAAGTTGTTCCATAGCATTTGAGTTTATAAATTCTAGGAACCTTTGGGCTAGGGTGTTGGAGCTAGAGTAATGCTCCCAGTCTATGTTTGGGTAGTTGAAGTCGTCCAATATAATGGTGTTTGGAGAGACCTTCATATTTTCCAGTGTTCTCAGGAAGGCCGAGTGGAGTTCCTGGGTTTGGGAGGGTGGTCTGTAGCAGGCTATAAACTGGAAGGCAGTTTTACCCACTGTTAGTTGCACATGGATAGTCTCTGATGCTTCGTGCTTTGCCACCAACCTGGAGGTGTGGGTATCTTTGATGAATATCGATACTCCCCCTCCTTTTGTGGTTCGGTCCAAGTTTGGGGCCAAAAAGCATGGTATGAGGTATAACCTGGTAGTGCTGGGGTGCTCTCGGGAGCCCTGAACCAGGTTTCTGTTACTGCACAGATATCGATGTTCTCCATGCTAAGGAGAGTTTCGAGTGCATGCATCTTGAGGTTTAGACTTCTGGCGTTGAGCAGCATTACTCTTAGTTTCTTATCCCTTGTGATACCTATGGAGGTGGGTTTGTCTTTGAGCCTTGCCTAAAAAGGCACTATGGGGTAGCAAGAGCCTTTGCCAATATCCGAAAGCCCAGGGGTGACAGGTGCAAGCCGTCCCTAGCGAAGCATCGTGGCTTGTCGAGCATATCATCCCAAGCTGACAGGCATTGGATCCCCTTTGAATGACACCAGTACTTAAGCCAATTGTTGAAATTGATCATCTTGTCTTCATATTGTGGCATCATTCTTGGTGAGGGTAAGATGCTACTCAAGGTCAGGGTCATACCGCCTGGGCTACATGCTCAGAGAGCTCCTTTATGTCTCTTTTCATGTAGTCCAGGGAGGTACATCTCCGTCATTCACACCAGCATGGACAATGACTGAGTCATATTTGTACTTGCCTTGGAGTGACCTGAGTGCTTGTGTTATGTGGCGGATCCTAGCACCCGACAGGCTGCTCACCATGACCCTCTCCTTGTTCAGCCTGGTGAGCGGGACGTCAGTGTGCCTGACGATAGAGTCACCTATTACAAGTGTATCAGGTGTGTTGTTTAGTCTTAAGGGCTGTGACTGTTTGGCACACTGGCTTTGTGAGATATGTGTTGCACGTGTTTTGTTTTGGGGTAGTGGCTGCTTGGGTGTCTGCTTTGGAGGTCTTTGCTGCTTCGGCAGATCTTTATTTAGAGCCTCCGAGTATGTTTTTGTGTGATTATGTGTTTGGTTTGCTGTTGTGGCAGGTCTATGTGAGACTGGAATTGTAGTGAGTATGGTTTCCTTCTCCTCCTGACTGGTTATGCCAGTACTGAGTTGAGAGAGCTTAGCCTCCAGTTTGGCTATATGGTTGCATCTCTCACATGTGTTGGAATTTGTTGGGAGGAGGAGAGGGTTGTCTGTGTACATGAGGCAGTTGTAACATTGCCTCAAGATTCCCAGATTCACCAGCTGGACCGGAGAGGAGATTGACAACTGACCTTTGGACATGCTAGAATAATATTGGGAATTCCTTAATAATTGAAAACCAGGGCCAGTGGGGAGTGAGGGTGTAGTGCTTTTAATTTTTAGTGCTGACTTATATAATTGCTTCAGTGAGCAAGTGCCAGGTAACTTAAGTGCAATGTGTTACAGGTAACTTAAATGCAAAAATGACAAACAGTAAATTTCTTTCAAGTGAAACAAGGAAATAAGTACAGTAAGCAATGCAGATATCACTAGTGAGCCACAGAAGCACTGAGAAGCCAGATTAGGTGGAATTAGCGTTCCAGGGAAATAACAAGCAAACAAACAACAAGCATATAAACAAAGCCATATTCAGCAGGCCTGGATCTAGTCTTTGCTACAGCAAACAAGGTGTACCAATTTCCATAAGATACAGTTCAAATATTCAGGCACTATAAACCTTTAACCAGAAATTCCCAGCTCAGAAGGGCAGAGTCCAGCCTCTTCTCCCACAAGAGTGCAGACCACAAACCTTCTTAATGTAAAATAACTGGCCTGAAGCCCAAGTGCCTAAACCAGAACTAATACACTTTAAGAATAACAGACACTGGGCTCTCAATCAGCAGTTCCCAACTTAGAAGGATAAAAGCTACCTGTCCTGCCACCACAGTGCATGCCACAAACCTTCCTAATGTAAAACAACTGGTCTGAAGCCCAAGTGCTTAATCCAAAAGACTTAGAATGACAGCTAAACTTTAATCAAGTTACTACCAAGCAGTAATAAATACAATTGAATACTTTAGAGAATGCCTGGATTAGTGTTCAAGTTACACAAACAAAGCTAGATCCAGCAGGCCCGAATCCAGTCTATGCCACAGCAAACAAGGCGCACCAACTTCAGTAAGAAGCAGTTCAGATATGCATGCACTATAAGCCTTCAATCAGAAATTCCCAGCTCAGAAGGGCAGAGTCCAGCCTCTCCTCCCACAAGAGTGCAGACCACGAACCCTCTTAATGTAAAATAACTGGCCTGAAAGCCTAAGTGCTTAAACCAGAATTAATACACTTTTAGAATAACAGACACTGAGCCCTCAATCAGCAGTTTCCAACCTAGAAGGATGTAAGCTACCTGTTCTGCCACTACAGTGCAGACCACAAACCCTCTCAGTGCAAAACAACTGGTCCGAAGCCCAAGTGTTTAAACCAGAAGGCTTAGAATGAGTTACACCAAGCAGTAATAAATACAATTGAGTACTTTTAAGATGATGCAAAAGTAAAAAAGTAGGTAGAAACACAAGTACAGTAAAAGCAGATGAAAATTTTTTTTTTTTTTTTTCTCTGAACAAGTGCTGAGATCAAAGAAACAGATTTGAGTGCTGAAACTAGAAAACTGGCTAGTTATAGGGAAAAAAAACTAAGCTAGAAGGCTTCCCTCCAACACAGAAGGGCTTGGGGGCTCAAAAGCCTACAAATAGTCTATACCACTTAACAGGAAAGGCAGGAAACAAGCTTAAATTTTTTTTTTTTTTTTTTTTTTTCTGTTTCCCAGATGCTCTCTTTGTACACAGTAGAAGTGCCTGAAATCAGAATATGATCTCACTGCACTCAGTTGAGTGAGCAAATGAGATGGGCCCAGAAGGAGTATCCAAACACAAATTTAAAAGAGGGGCGGGCAGCTGCAAGGCCACTAAGATTAACACCAAAACAAAAACAGGGAGAGTGGGTGGGACAAACTGAAGAGCAGAGTGAAAACTTCCAGTTCAGCTAAATATTCCTTCCACACAGTTAAAATCAATTTAAATACTGTATTTTTTGAAAAAAAAAAAGCAGATAAAGGTACGTAAATTCTCTTATACGTCCAGTTGAATATAACAAGTTCTTAGCCGGCCAAAGCTGAGGTTTTTAAGCAGAAAATATTTCACACTGTACCACTTAAATAGGCAAGGACAGGAAATCAAAGAATGTGGCTACCCCCACACCTGAAGTAATTTTATTTTCTTGTTGTTTTTTGATTTTTTTATAAACATTTGTAGTTTAGTGAGGATTAAGTTAATATTTAATGCGTTTAATTTGCCTACATATTGTAGTTTTGAAGATTTCTAATCCGGTTTGAAGGTAGTGTAATGCGGTTTTTATTTTTTGGGGCACATTGACAGTAATTCCATTTTCTAATGTGCTAGATATGTTTTTTTTCTGTTATTGTTATTCTTTTATTTTACTCTTTTTATTTTAATTAGTGCAAGTTTCATTTCAGGCAGTTTGTTTTAGTTGTGTTGATTTTTTTTCCCTAAGGAGTTCATATGTATGAAGTTTGTGTGTGTGTGTAGTGTGTGAAATTAAATTTTTTAATGTGAGTGGAGCTGGACTTCATTAATTTGTGACATTGGCAGAGAGATAATAAATGCTTACTGAGGCAGGTAAACTGTTGTTAAATGCTTACTAATGAGTGCAAAATGGTGATAAAAAATATGTAAACTTGAGGTTGGATTCACAGCCCAAGGAGGGCTAGAGTAACACAATGCTAATCCGACTCATCCTATTAATGAGGAGGAAAAAGGGAGATGGAAAGTGCTAGTAAAGGAGAATCTCACGAAGACTAAACATTCAAGGGCAACCATATGGGATGACTGGTGCAGAAGAAGGTCATTTTTTGTGATAAAGGTTCCCATTTTTCACATAAGAAGATGGAGGAGAGGTAGTCAAGGTAGTCAAGAATGGTTGTTAGAAGGATAGAAAGAGAAGGGAATATAGCAGTGCCAGACAAACAAATAGAGGCAGCAAGAGGTGATAGTTATAGAATAGTGGGGACAAAAGTCGCTGGACACAGGTATACAGAGGGTGGACATGTGGTGATATGGAGGACTAGACAACAAACAAGGTCTGGGGCATGACACATAAGGTAGAAGAGTACATTGATGGGGGATAAGGCAAGGTACATGGCAAATGCCAGACTGGTCCAGAGACCAAACCCCACAGACTTCAGTCACTTCTGTGATTGATGTTATCTGCTGGCTGTGCCTCTTATGGCCAGATGGCTGAGGCTGATGGTCATGCAACTCAACCAGCCTTGCTAGGAGGTACTCCATAGTGGTGAGGTGGGCAACACTAGCCTTGGTCCCTCTGAGTCTCTGTTCCTTTCCTGAGAAGTGAACCCAGAGGCCCCCAGGGAGACCTCCATGTCATCGTCAGCAGGGATACCTCTGTATTGCAACAGAAAGGTGGATCTGTTTACCACTGATGACCCAGCATTAAATATGTCCTCTGGCTCAGGCTGACTGGACTGTGGTCGCTTCTTGTACATGACTATCCTAACTGGACTTGCAGAAGGAAGAGAAACCAAAAAGTGAACACTTTAGTACATACACGCTTTACACATAACAGTGCAGCTGAACAGTACAGTAATGCTTATGGTATTTGCACCCCACTACTGGGAGAGGCACTCATTTCTTGTGACACCCCTACATGTTAGGCTGCCACTCCTTTGCTGCTGTAAGCCTAAATAGGAAATACATGATACAGTGCCAGACCTGTTAAAGGAATAGGAAAAAAGAAAAAAATGCTTGCAGTAAAACTGTGGCTGTCTGTCTATAGCTTCTGCTTTCCAAAGACTCAGGTCAGGGTGGCAGTATCACAGGTCAATGCAACAATGCTCACCAGAATGGATGATGCCACTGGTGTCACTCTCCATCTTGTCCAGCTCATGCCAGGCATCCACTGTGTGTAAAACACCATCATACTGCCAAGCAGGCATGCTTGAAAATCCCTGTGAGGGGCAAAAAAGAAGTTATTGCACCCCTTTGGACACCAAGCAGGAGCTCTGCTGTTCGTAACACTAGAAGAAACCATGGCCACTGAGGTCCACTTGGCGACAAAAATGCATAGTCAGATGTCATACGATATACATCACAGTGCAGCAGTGAAATGCTACCAAAAGATTCTATAGTGCAGATCCATGGTGATATGAGTGTCACAGATGTGCATGAGAGTGGTGCTATGAGTGGCACAGATGTGCATGAGTGTGGTGCTATGAGTGCCACAGATGTGCTCATGGTGCTGTGAGTGTCACAGATGTTGTGCAGGAGTGTGGTGCTATCAGTGCCACAGATATGGTGCATGAGTGTGGTGCTATGAGTGCCACATATGTTGTGCTCATGGTGCTATGAGTGTCACAGATGTGCATGAGTGTGGTGCTATGAGTGGCACAGATGTGCAAGAATGTGGTGCTATGAGTGTCACAGATGTGCATGAGTGTGGTGCTAAGAGTGGCACAGATGTGCAAGAGTGTGGTATTATGAGTGGCACAGATGTGCATGAGTGTGGTGCTATGAGTGGCACAGATGTGCAAGAATGTGGTGCTATTAGTGGCACAGATGTGCATGAGTGTGGTGCTATGAGTGTCGCAGATATGCATAAGTGTGGTGCTCTGAGTGTCACAGATGTTGTGCATGAGAAAAGTCTGCACATAGGCCTCCAGCCCCAAGACTAGTAGGAATGACCAGATTAGTGTTGCTTGCTGTGCATAGTGTGATAAGTTAAAGTAGCAATTCATAAACAGCTGTAGTAAATTCCCTCATTACCATAACCACAACACTAAGTAGTCTGTATTAAGGAGATGTAAAGTTGGGACACTATATTGTGAGACACCAAGCTAAGATGAACAACTGTGGAATTAAGAGTTTACTGAATTAAGACAGTGGACTTTGAAATAGGCATACTGCAGGAAGAAAAGAAACTTGGTAACATACCTCCACATTATATTGAGTACCCATAATGAATGGTAGCAATAGGGACATGGGGTATGAGGTAGTGGGGCATATCAGAATGAAATTACACTGTCACGCCAAGCTGTGGGTAGGGAGGCATGCCACAGCAATGTGTACATGGGTTACAATATGCCACAGAGGACACAATGGCCTCTATGTTGGGTGAACTATGGCAACACATTGAAGAGGGGACACGCTGTACAGACTATTACGGAGGTGCAATATGTTGATGCAGGGTGGTGTGTTTTCACAAATTGTTCTTTGCTGCAGTTTTTCTAGGAAAGGGGGTAGTGGCCAAAACACACCAGGCCACAGGTGAGTGGTCATCCTTATAAGGTCATATGAGACATCCACAGACAACCATCCACACATACCCTGACTGACTAGTATAACTTAAAGCTGTGCACATCTTGTCATGGGTCCAGAAGAGAGGCAATAGCTGGAAAGTTTCACTACCCAGGAGACTGTGGTGTTACTGCAGGCCCTCTATATGCATAGTATGGGCATTCCATCTGAAACTGAAAAGGAAAATGCCTTTTGGGACCAGGTAGTGGCAGTGTACATCAGTGCACATAATTGGGGTTTACATCAGGTTCGACAAAGGGTAACAGATATGATTTAGCATGCCATAAGCAAGGACAGAACATTGTCAAGAAGACATGAGGGGACCACTAATATTGAAACAGCTCATAAAACTGGAAGAGTTTCCAGTGTCTCTGTATGGGGATGGACAGTGGACCTCGTAGGTGGTGGTGGTGGTTTATTTGTGGGTGTTGGGCTGGTGACAACTGAATGATCCTGGTAGGTTTTGTACTGAGGCAATAGAGAATAAAATACTTTTGGGTCTGAACAAGTAAGTGGTCTTGATTTTCTCATTGTTGCTAGTTGTATGGACAACTGAATGATTGGCTGCAGAGAATGACCAGGTTACTGTTAGCATTCCCAGTGCCATGTTGTACAGTGCACTGCATGTGACGCAGGCTTTATTCACCAAGAAGCTTTTGTGTATCTGTACATGTGGTACACACATCTGCAACTGCACTTTACTGCACAGCAACACACGTATGAGTCCATATGCTATTCCACATGGTGTAAAGTACCACTATGCCTACCACTGTGTGTGTGAGTAGGGATGTGTGGGGCTTAGGCATTTATTTCATTGCTGCCACAAATATCTTGCCTTTATGCTTTCATGAGTTTGATTGGTGGAAGGTCCAACAAAATACTGGAGCACATGCCTGATGGCAGCAGATGTCCTGTGGTTAATAATGGATACATATGCATGGTACAATCATATGACACAATGGTACTATCAGCAAAACTATCATTGGAAGGCTGGCACACACAACCTCCACAATGTGGAGGGACAGGCAGAACCTCCAGCCTCTCTAGCATTTAGTCAGTGTAGAGTAACCATGATCCTCCCTAAGGCTGCACAGGACGACCCAGGCTGGGTGGCCTCTGTTTGCTGCACTGCCTCTGATGTACATGTAAGCCTCATGCAGGAGTGAAGTGGTGGTATCTGGTGCTTCCATGACTCCAGGTCTGCCCTGACCTGGGTGCAACACTTGGCATTATGCTTTGGACATACAGGTCAATGATCCAGCCACATGAGGGAGCTACAGAAACCATTCTGGAAATGATGGCCTGTGGTTCAGTGTACAACACCTGCATGTCCTGCAGTATGACATTCAGTATCTTTAGAAGGACATGAACTATAGGAAAAGGAGTCAGATGATGCTGATTAGGTTGCTGATGGCTAACATTGTATCCACTGGTGCATCCTTGAGGGAGATTGTAGACACCCTTCACCTGATCTGCAGGCCCTGCTGACTGTGGCAATTGAAAAGTCCAGATGAGAGGTGGCTAATCACAGGCCTTGCATACCTTGATGACAAACGCAATTCCTGAAATTCTATCGCTGTCAGCTGTTGCCACTGAGGCCACCACATCTGTCCATGTCTGGTCTCATATATGTGGACAGTGACATTCACTAGGCTCTGCCCCCTGGGGCACCTAAACATTCATATGTTCTCACTGTCCTAGTTCTACACCACCATATCCCACTGAAAGAGCACCATACCTACTTACTTCTGGCATCAGGGTAAAGGATACCATGCATCTCTTGGCTATTGCCATGGGTCACCCCATCAGAGGTGCATGTGCACACTTTGTAGTTCTCTGTCACCCCTGCTATGGACTTCATCAAGTCCTGACACCACAGACCTCCAGAGTACCCATTGCTAATGATCACTACATGGCAGTTTTAGCCTGCTGAAAAAGGATGGGGCCCATGACCTTGGCTTATATCATAACATTTATTTATTTTATTTTATTTATATTTGTTTATCAGGGTAGTGCGCTAATACCAGTGGACCATTTACAGGCACAGCCCTGGTGACTTTACTATACCCTGTCACTTTATTCCCCATCTGTGCAAATGATGATGACTATGCCTTGCCCACCGTAACATGTATGGGTAAGGAAAGGTAATGTTTGATGCACAGAGCAGCCAGTCTATGGGCTGTCTCACATAGCCTGAATGTGATAATGCATGCATCATTTTTTCTTGCGTTGTCTGTATCATAGCACATAGTTGTGGACCACATACAACCACCTTTACAGTGTTGTGATATATTTCACCCCACTCTGTCTTACAGGGAATCCCACTGTTGACTGTTCTTCCTGACTAACTACCCTCGTCCTCATCTGCTACTCCAACAGGTATGATCATCTGTACTAGAATAACTTCCTTTTGCTGCTGCTGCTGTTTCTACACAGCTGTATTATACATCATGGTGCAAACTATGGATGTTTTGTGCAGCTCTCAGGAGAGTACAACACAGCCCCGCTATGTCTTCAAGTCAACACAAGTATGCATTCAGTTGGGCAAAACGTGTTACAGCACATTCCACGTCTCTGGATGTGCACTACTGCATGCCATCTCTGCTGTGTTCCAGGGATCGTAGGTGGGGGTCATCAGCCAAGGTTCTAATGTAGAACAAATAACCTCCCTACAATACCCAAGAATTACATCATTCAGTGTATCCGTCTACCTGATTGCATGGTATTTTTTAAATACTGGCTTCTGTACCTGCCTACATGTGCACCTACCAATTAGATGAACCTGTGGGCAATCATCCTGCATGAATCCTTGGTACAGGTCACAGTCTGTAAGATTTGAGAATCATGGAGCTATCTGGGTGGTACATGGAAGCAATAGAGATGATATTTTTGGCAATGCATAGCACCTAGCAGTTGAGGGAATGGAACCTCTTCCTGTTAATGTATCTGTCATCCTGTAGACCAGATGTGGACTTGGTGACAATGTGTGTGGAATCAGTGGCTGACAGCACCTTAGAGAAACAGGTGGTCATATAAAACATCTGCATAGTGGTAGTTCTGTCCTCTGCAAACCTTGGAAATCAAATATGCTGCTTCAAATGCTGCATCATATTGTCAAAGAAATGCTGTGTGATACATGAGGCTGAAGCCCATTAAATTTACTGTTTGTCCCTTGTAGGTCACTGAGAGATTACTGCAGCTAGGATGGTTAACATTACTCATACCTTAGTGTCCACTGAGATGTGATGTTCATGCATCCCCCTTGATTTGAAATGTAGAAGACACAGTCCGATAAACTCCCATACGGTCTCCATATCCAGATGGATGTGGTTCATGATCTGCTGCTCAGCCAAGTGGTGGTAAGTTAGGTGATGAGAGTACATCTGGGCTGATGCAGAGGGCATCAGAATATCATGTCATGACCATTGGCTCCAAGAGCTGTCACTAATATGCATTGCCATGCCATAGCTACTACATGTTGCATAGACATAATAGTGTCCTGTACACCAACAATTCTTAGTGTTTAGATAGTGTGCCTGTTTTATATGTCTCTGAATCACTTTGTGATATTTGGTGGCATCATTTGCATAACTGCTATCTCTCATTTGCATGGGGCACCTCATTTGAATATCATTATGCCCTCATCTGCATATGCTGCATATCACACTAAGTTTGCTCTATAGTAACTTTCTGCTCATGTTTTTCAATCATTTTCTCTTTTCACATCACCAGTTTCTGCACTGCTTAACCCACTGGTGTGATCTGTCATTAAATACCAGCTAAAATCTTTTCTGCAAGCTGTTATGGTGTTGACGTATTAAAAGTCTCACAGACAATATGTTATTTTGTGGATTTTATTGCAAAATTGTATGAGGAATATGCTGTCCCACTTGCAAGCTACATTTACAACTGCTGGAGTTCACTAACAGCTATGAAATCAATTCTTTGACGTGCAGTATATATTATTTATTGGTGTGACAGCAGTTTTACTTTGTGTAATTTGTACTGTGAAGGTAGAAGCCTAGTGATCTGTTGTGTCTGGTGGCACTTTCTCATGGTGGTGGTAATACCTAACAACGAAACCTATGAAGTATGACCTGACTGACTGTTCTGCACCAAAGTAGTTTTGTGTTTTGCGGTTGTTTTCTGGAATGATGGAAAAGACAATGATTGTACTCTGTTAGATGTATTTGCTGTTAATCATTTTGCAGCTGGTTTATTGTCTGACGTGAACTCATGCTGTTAAATGCAAATGTATACATTCTGTTCCAGGTGATCAACTGACAGTGCAAAACCCTTGTAAACGAGCTGTCAGCTCAAAGGCATGCTCTCCAACACATACATGCATAAATTAAAAAATTAAAACAGGAAGTCTTATTGCAACATGTTCCGGATGCTAAGTTAATTACAACCTGCCGTTGCATTCTCTCTTAGTAGTTCATTAAGAAGCTGCTGCCTTAAATTAATTTACATACGGTTTGAATGCTACGTGTTCATGTCTACAGAGCCCTGCTTTTACATGGTAAGTCACTGACTTTCATGAAAGGCCTTTTTAAGGTCTTTTATCAACATAAGTAAACCAGCAACATTTATTTCCCCTTCTGTGGTGAGCTATATATTTGTTTCACACTTCTCTGCATCTTCCATATTTATTAATTGGTCTAGATTATTTAAAAGGAGTGCTACATAAAATCTGTCGTCACACTATCCAGGCAAGTATTAAGCAAACTGTCAATATAAATCTGCATTAATTGAGAAACCGTATTTGCATATCAATGCACGTATCTGAAGTTAAATTTGCTGCAATGTTTTCAGTGTCAAACTAAAACACCTTTTACTGCAAGATGATGTATATTCAGACGTTTTCTTTTCTTGCCAATGATTCAGGCACTGAATGGATAAATGAACATTTAAGTACTCCTTGGCACTGAGCCAAAGGAGTCAAAGCAAAACTGCCCTCAGAATGTCAGCCAACTGAACATAATTTTTCTTGTGTTCCTTGATTATTGGTAGAACTAACGTAATATACTGCGGTAATGTATTTCTGTTCAACAAACTGTGGAATAGTTTCATTGAAAATATAATATTTAGTTTCATTAAGTGAGAAGTCGTGTGAATTAAAGGTACAAGACAGGTAGAGAATTGCTCCTCCATTTTAAATTAAAAATAATACTAGATATGCATCCTAACTTAAATACCCAAATGTAAAATACATTTTGATTATAAAAGACTCCATTGTGAGACATAGTGATGTCCCTTTCATTGTCATGCATAGGGAGAATACCACAGTGAGTTGCCTGTCAGGGGCCAGGATTTGCCAGATTATGAAAGCACTCAGGTCACTAGACCACACGTACTAGCATGACTCAATCATAGTCCATGTGGGTGTAAATGACCTCAGACTTACCCTGGGCTATATGAAGAAAGTCATTACTGAGCTCTCAGAATATGTGTGGCAAGCTGGTATGAACCTAGCATTGAGCAACATTCTACCTTCTCCAAGGATTATGCCACAATACCAACAGAAAATCATTGACTTTAATAATTGGCTTAGATACTGGTGTCACTCCAAGGGGGTGGGGAGCAATATTTTTCAGCCTGGGAGAACATGAGTGACAAGCCATGCTGTTATGCCAGGAATGGTCTGCACCTGTCATAGCTAGGCTTTCAAATAATTGCCATATCCTTATCTGCCCCTATATTGCCTTTTGTATGCATTGCTAAACAGACAAACCTTCTTACATAGCAAAATCTCCTCATAATAAGCTAAAGGTATTGCTTCTCAGTGCTAGGGTTCTCAACAAAAAAAAATTTACTCCCTGGAAACACTTCTCACCCTGAAGAATGCTGACATCTATGCAGTTACTGAAAAATAGCTCAAAGCCACAGAAAGCAAAGCACAGAAAGGACAAATGGTGGAGGTGTATCAGTCTACATAAAGGAAAAGCATACCTCAAGACTGGTCAGACAATTTGAGACATGGGTGATTTCAACTACCCATCTACTAACTGGGAAGCTTACTTGACCAGTAACATGCAGGCTCAAAGATTTCTAGACTTTGTCAATGCAAATGCCCTGGAACAGCTAGTCTGCACTCTCACTAGGGATGCAAATATCCTGGACCTGCTATTCACAAGCATGGGGGAGTATTGCACCCCTCCCAAGTGTAATGTCCTCACTGGTTAGATCAGATCACAAAGGGGTCTCCTTTGAAATAAATATAAATCTAGAACCCCTCTCTGACCACAGAACCTTTATTAACTTTTCTGAGACTAACTACCTCATATTAAGTGATGACGTAGCTAATTTTCAAGCTCCTCCAGACCCAGAAAATACAGAGGTCTATGTGGAGGTGTACACAAAAGCACTGTACAAGCATACAAACAGCTGCATAGAAACGGCAGTACCAGACTTAAACAAATCTAGGTCAAATGGCAAAAACAAGCCAAACTGGTGGACTCCTGGTATAAATAGGTTATATAACAAAGGAAAGAAAATCTTGTCCAGAAGCTGGAGAGGACATGCACAACAGGAAAAAAAAGCTCTCTCATTGGTTCAAACAAACAAATCCAGGGACTATGCAAGTCTTCAAAAGCCAAATTCTAGGCAGAAACAGCCTCCCAAGCAAAAGATAACCATAAGGCATTCCTCAGTTATGTCTGCAGTCTTAAGGGTAACACTAAGAATGTGCAGAGTTAGTTGTGGATGGCATCACCTATACCCAGCCAGAAAAAATAGCAAATCTGCTGGCTGATAAATTCAGCTCGAATTTCACCCACCTATCACATCTACAGCCAGCTGGCATAGAGTATGAGGTGTAGTCTATGACAGAAGAATGCCAAAGAAGCTGAAAATTAAGGTGTACAAGACAGTGGTGTGACCAGTACTACTGTATGGTACAGAAACCTGGGCAGTAAAGGCAGAACAGTTGAAGAAGCTAGAGGTGATGGAAATTAAGTGCCTGAGAAAGGTGGTAGGATGCACACTGTGGGACAGACGAAGAAATGAGGACATCAGAGCAGAAGCAAAAGTAGCTCCAATTGCAGAAAATATCAAAGAGAACAGATTACGGTGGTTTGGGCATGTGTAGAAAAGCAGAAGACAATCTGGTGAGGAAGATTTTGGACAGACAGGAAGAAGGTAAGAGGAAGCAAGGACGTCCAGCAAAGAGGTGGATGGATTGTGTGAAAGATGATCTGTGACAGTCAGGCATGAGTGTTGAAGAAGGCAGGAGTGTGGCACTGAATTGAAAGAGTTGGCAACAGTTAACAAAATACCTCGACCCCATGTAAAAAGAAAAATGGGAAAAGGGAGCTGATGATGATGATGATGTTGATGATGATAACCTCTGGTTACCCTTCCCAGGAACGACAAATACAAACAATTCAAAAACTGAAGGTACGTGGTGCTAGTTCTTCATGATGTCAGCCCATTCCTGTGCTAGTTCTTAACGCGCATTGTTCCATTCCTGTGCTAGGTTTTGACGATATCAGCCCATTCCTGTGCTAGTTTTTCACAATGTCAGTCTATTCATGTGCTAGTTCTTCGCATGCATTGTTCCATTCCTGTGCTAGTGCTTCATGATGTCAGCCCATTCCTGTGCTAGTTCTTCATGATGTCAGTCTATTCCTGTGTTAGTTCTTCATGTGCATTGTTCCATTCTGTCATAGTCTTCATAATGTCAGCCCATTCCTGTGCTAGTTTTTCACAATGTCAGTATATTCCTGTGCTAGTTCTTTGCATGCATTGTTCCATTCCTGTGCTAGTTCTTCATGATGTCCGTCTATTCCTGTGCTAGTTCTTTGCATGCATTGTTCCATTCCTGTGGTAGTTCTTCACAATATCAGCCCTTTCCTGTGCTAGTTCTTCATGATGTCAGTATATTCCTGTGCTAGTTCTTCATGATGTCAGTATATTCCTGTGCTAGTTCTTCGCACACATTGTTCCATTCCTGTGTTAGGTCTTCACGATGTCAGCCTATTCCTGTGCTAGTTCTTCACGATGTCAGTCTATTCCTGTGCTAGTTCTTTGCGCACATTGTTCCATTCCTGTCCTAGTTCCTCATGATGTCAGCCCATTCCTATGCTAGTTCTTCACAATGTCAGCCCATTACTGTGCTAGTTCTTCATGCTCATTGTTCCACATTAACCTTTTATTAAGTCTCAGTCCCCTTGTTAATCTTCCTTTATCTCTACTCCGTTACAAATATGTTTGTCCCAGAATAGACCTTGTAGCAGTTTAAGTTGCTTTTCTATCTTTGCAGAATTATCAGAGTTCATGTTCACGTTATTACCTTGTGGGTTGACAGTTGCAGTAATGTTGGGGCTCTGACCTTCATTGTCCCATACTGGTACAGTCATTAGGTCTCCATGTTGTGTATTCTCTATGCTGAGAAAAGTCAACAAAGTGGATTCCTAATGATAGAGCAAATCCTTGGACACAAAACCAAAGATCACAAACATAACAAAGTGAACAAGAACAGGAATCTGTCTGGTTTCAACCTCACCACCACAAGCGTTGAAGAAAAAAAATAAAAAACAGAAAAACTAGTGGTCTTAAAACTTCGTTGATGAGCTCAGTCACAATAATTTCCAAAAAACATGAAACACAGGTACTGTTCCAAAGCAACAAGCCTTTATTTGTCACAGACATATAGTACTGATGTGGGTTTCTGCATAGCAGGACTATTGTCAATGCTGTGATTAACATGGAACTCCACTTTACAGATGGACAACATTACAAATGCACATTTTTGCATTTATTTGTAGATCATGTGCCTTTGTCACCGTTCAGTTGTGTGTGTTAGCTCCTCCTGTACTATGTTATCACTATTGGTGGACTCAATAATTGTGCATAATATAAAAGAATCAGCAAACTTGGTAAGACAAAAGTCATATACTTTAGCCTGAACTGTTGAGAAATACAGTTCAAACAATGAAGTGCCAAACACAGATCCCTGGGGTTTGCTAATGGTGACAGCTGTACTAATACATGTTGATTCACCAACTGTCGCATGATGTGTTCTCTCAGTGAGCCAGTTATTTACCCATCAACTGGCATAAGGTTTAATCCCCAGCTTGGGGTTTTTTTCAATGATACCTGTGTGTGTGATTCTGTAAAAACCCAAGGCCAGATCACAATAGGCAGTATGCACTCTCTTGCCATCATCTAGACCTATTACAAGGAATCAATGTGCTGTGACAACATCACAGATAACCTATGGTGTGACCCAGCACATACACCTTCCTGATGCAGTTGAATACACAGTTCAACACACCCTCTATACAGCCTGTGTTCCCATACAAGGGTGTATATCAACATGCATGCACCTGAGTTGGGGGAACAGCACATTATGCATACATGTATACCTGTATACCTGATGTATACATAATATTTTGAGATTAGACAGTATAACCAAAAAGGGTGGAGATGTGGTAATACTGTACAAATCTGAGTTACAAGTTTCTTCACTAGATGTTCAATTACCCTCACCTAGTAATGTCGAAATCCTTAATGTTCTTCATCTCACATTGCTGCAGTCCTTACACTTGGGTAGTCCGCTGTCCCTCGGTCGGCCCGAATATCAAAGTATAAGGCTGACGTCGGTCAAGGCGCATTTGACTGACATCAGGACGTCAGGGCACAAATGCGCATGACCGACGTCATATCCTCAGTCTTTTTTGCTGCATGGTCCGATGCAGAAGCAGTATTGCAAGTGCCGGTTGGCGTTCTGAAATTTTTCGATTTCGGAGTTTCAGACCGAGTCAAAGTTGGCTAAGTACCCCGTTGGGGAATATTTTAGTTTTTTCTTGCCTCAGTGGTTTACCGGATGTCAGAAAAAGTGAATAACTGTATTTCTTGTGGGAAACAGATACCGCATAGAGACTATCATACTTTGTGTATTCCTTGTTTAGGGCCTGAGCACGACGTTGTTGGGTGTCGCTCTTGTGCTAGATTCAATAAGCGCACTATAAAGAGGAGATTAGATTGTGCCAGGTTAGTCTTCGGGAAGCGGTGCAATTATAAAATGCCGTCGGATGCTCCGACGCCCGCTTCTTCGAAGAAGCGCAAGGACAAAGCAGTTAAGCCTAGGCTAGAAGAACCGTTCGTACCGGACGCCGGTTCTTTAGAGGTGTCGGTGGAGCCGGTGGTTCCACCGGAGGTTTCTTTGGGATCCCAGGGAGAGACTTTGTTATTGCAGGATGTGGCCTCTCAGGAGGCAGGTCAGGGTGATGGGGCTTCTCAGGTTACTATACTCCCCTCCCTGCCTAGGGTGGTTAGGCCCTCTCCTTCTGTTCCCAAGGCTTCTCCCAGAGGCAGGCCAGGTTTAGCTTCAGTTGGTGTCACCCCTAGTTCTTCAGGAACTGTGCCCAAGAAGCATATGCTTAAAATGGCAGAAGATTTGATTACTTTGATTAGGGTTCTTTGCCCCTCCTGATAAGAGACCTAGGGTGGAGCCTGAGCTAGGAGTTTTGAGCAGGCTTGGATGTTTCAGAGTCTTGACTGAAGACTTGCAGGAGTACTCTCCTTATTCTGATTCTGATGTGGATGATTCTACTCCTTCTGCTTCTCCTCCTGAGGATTTTTCTTTTCAGAAACTCTTCATTCCATGAGGGAGCATTTTAAGTGGGAAGGTCAGGACTTCTCTGATTCCAGGAAAAGGCTTAGGGAATTTTTGTTTTACCCCAGCATAGGCCTTTGGCTATACCTCCTGTTTTGGATGTAGTGGAAGATGTTTTACAGAGGCTTCTCTTAATCCTGATTCTCTGCCTCCTGCTCCTGTTAAACCGGATAGGTATTACAGGGTGCCTGAAACTCATAAGTATCTTTTTAAGAGTCCTAGGGCAGACCCAGAAACTGTTAGCCAGGGGCCTAAAGGTGTTAAAGCTTCTGTTGTCAAGAATCCGGTTCCTGCAGATAAAGAGGCCAGGGCCTTGGATAGATGGGGAAAGAAAGTTTATACTTCTTCCACTCTAGCTATGAGGGCTTTGAATTGCCAGTTTCACATGTTGAAATATCAAAACTATCTCCTTTCACAATTGAAGTCTAAGGTTGATGCTCTGGCGGAAGGTATTGATTGTAAAGAGTTACAAGATTTAGTACATGTTTCTGAACAAGTGGGTAAGCATTCTTTGCAATGTGGTTTTGATGCTGTACAGGCCTCGTCTAGGGTGGCTGCCACTGGGTCAGTTCTTCGCAGGCACGCCTGGCTGAGGGATCAAAATTTATCTGACCATGTTAAAACAAGGATTTTAGATGCTCCTTTACAATCTGATGTGTTGTTTGGTTCTCCTGTTGAGGCAGTTTTAAAGAAAATGGAAGACAAGGCTAAGTCTATGCAGACTGTTAAAGATCTTATGCAGGTTCAGCCTCCACAGTTTAGTAGAAATTGGCCTACTAAGGAGTGGGCGTATCCTTCTTATGATTCCCAGTCCAGGGGTAGATCTAGACGTGGCAGGGGCTGAGTTCAGGGCTCTTTCAGGCCTAGAACAGGAGTTCTCCTGCACAGTCTTGGTGAGGGCAGGGGTCAGTCCTTTCGTAAACAGACCCAATGACCTACCTTTTCAGCTGCCAGAGGCTTCTCGTCTGGCAGCACCTTTGGGAGGAAGGTTGGCACTTTTCAAAGAAAATTGGAGTTTAATTACCCAAGACAGATGGGTATTGGATATCATACACCACTGTTACAGGTTTTATTTCCATACCTTGCCTCCTTTCAAAGGCATGCCAGACGTTCCTCCTCAACAAAGAATAGAGGCTCACAAGCAAATTTCTCTGTTACTCCAAATAGGGGCCATACAGCCGGTCCCTATGCCAGAAGTGGGCCTAGGATTTTATTCTCGCCTGTTCCTAGTACCAAAGAAGGGGAACACGTGGAGACCAATTTTGGATTTATCTATCCTCAACACTTATCTGGACATTCCCAAGTTCAAAATGTTGGCGTTACAACAGCTTTTACCTCTGCTGGGCAAAGATCATTGGATGGTAACTTTGGATCTCAAGGAGGCTTACCTTCATGTTCCTATCAGACTAAGTTGCAGGAAGTATCTGCGTTTTCGAGCTGGGACTTCTCACTATCAGTTCTCTGCATTGCCCTTTGGCTTATCTACTGCCCAGAGTGTTCACGAAAGTTCTGGCTGCAGTGATAGCTTTCTTCAGGCTAAAAGGAATTCAGATCTATCCTTATTTGGACGATTGCCTGATTCTGGCTCAAGGAAGGGACGAGCTTCTTCATCATTTGGAATATGTGATAGCAGTGCTAAGATGCCTGGGGTATTCTGTGAACGAAATAAAGTCCAGTCTAGTACCCTCTCAGGACATGTGCTTTCTGGGTGTGAGACTGAATACAGCATCCCAGATGGCCTTTTTGACCCCGGACAAACAAAAGAATCTTTCCCTTTACTTCCATCAACTATCTCATTAGTCCGGGCTGACTGCAAGGACAGTCCTTCAAGCCTTAGGGTTCATGGCATCTTGTATTCTGGTGCTTCCCAATGCCAAACTGCATATGAGGAAGCTGCAATGGTATCTCAAAAATGTATGGACACAGCACTGCC
This sequence comes from Protopterus annectens, assembly GCF_019279795.1. Taxonomy (NCBI): domain Eukaryota; kingdom Metazoa; phylum Chordata; order Ceratodontiformes; family Protopteridae; genus Protopterus; species Protopterus annectens. Next base: position 445,372,845 of record NC_056742.1, read on the forward strand.
AGGATCTGGACACTGTCATTCAAATAATACCTTGCATTCAAAAGGAATTTTTGTGGTGGGCTCAGGAATGTCACCTAAACAAGGGACTCTCTGTGACCCGGCCAGAGGCGAGTCAGATTTTAACGACAGATGCCTCAGACAAAGCTTGGGGAGCTCATCTAAATGGAAAGTGGATACAAGACAAGTGGCCTGCCAGACTACAACATCTACATATCAACTTGAAGGAGATGTTAGCAGTCCAGTTTGCATTAATAGCTTTCAAGGATTTACTTCTTCCAGGGCAGGTGTTGATTCTAACAGACAACACAACTGTCATGTGGTACATCAACAAGCAAGGGGGAACACATTCTTATCCTCTATGCAGGCAAGCAATGATTCTGTGGGAGACTGCTCTCAGTTTACAGCTCAATCTTCAGGCAAGGTTTCTGCCGGGAGCACAGAACTCCTTAGCAGATGTGTTGAGCAGGCGAATTATGGATCCCCACGGTGGAAATTGGATCCTCATGTATTTCAGAAATTGACAGTGTCCTGGGGAACTCCAGACATAGATCTGTTAAACTTCTCCACTAAACCATCAGCTGCCAAAGTTTTGCACGAAAAGGTTTCATCCCACAGCTTGGAGAGTGGATGCTCTTTCTTTCAATTGGAGCAATCTTCATGTGTATGCCTTTCCACCTCTGCCTCTCCTCCCAAAGGTACTTCTAAAGGTCAGACAGGACAAGCCAAGGATGATTTTAATAGCTCCAGATTGGCCTCGACAGCACTGGTACCCATTACTGAGAAGTCTGGTGAAGCCTCCATGGCCTTTGCCTTGATTCCACACCTGTTGTCCCAGGAGGACAGTCATTTGCTCAATGTCAAACTTCGCTCTCTTCACCTAACAGCCTGGCATATTCTGTTTTGAACCATAGAGGGTCTCAACTTCCACAACAAGTTTTGAATGTGATTTTGGAAGCTAGAAGGCCTAGTACAAGGAAAGTGTATGCAGATAAATGGAAGAGATTTTTATTTTGGAGTGCAGCAAAGGATTTTGATGTTTCTGAGCCTAATTTAAGTGTGGCTCTTCAATATCTTACTGAGTTACTGGACAAAGGTTTGTCCTTCTCTTCTATTAAGGTTCATGCTGCAGCAATTTCAGCTCACTATGACTGTGACCCACCATTGTTTTCTCATCCTTTGTTCATGCAATTTCTTAGAGGGGCAAAGAATATAAGACCCCCACGTAGAGCTCCTACTCCTGCTTGGGATCTCAATTTTGTGTTGGAGAAACTCACTCTACAACCTTTTGAGCCTGCAGCTACTGCTGAGTTGAAATATTTATCATGGAAGACTGCCTTTTTGTTGGCCATTACCTCTGCAAGAAGGGTTTCTGAATTGCAGGCCCTTATGGCGGTTGAGCCTTTCTTAATTTTCCATAAGGATAGGGTATCTTTACGTACTAATCCTTCCTTTATGCCTAAAGTGGTTTCTAGTGTGGCTTTAAACCAAACTATTCATTTGCCTACTTTTTATGCAAATCCCCAAAATAAAGGGGAAAAGATTTTGCACACTTTAGATGTACACAGGCAGTTGCGCTATTATTTGGACAGAACTAAAGGGTTCAGGCAGTCTCAGCAGTTATTTGTTTCTTTTGCTTTGAGTTCTCAGGGCAAGCCTGTGTCAAAACAAACTATTTCTAAGTGGATTGGGTTTTGCATTGCTTTCTGTTATTCCCATCATGGCAAGGAGATTCCAGCTGGGATTAGGCCTCATTCCACTAGGGCTACTGCCACTTGACGGCTTTTTGAGGGGTGGCAACCAAGGATATTTTGGAGGCAGCTACTTGGAGTTCAGTGCATACTTTCTCTAGGCATTATCACCTACCACTTTACTCTAAATCCAGGGCTGGTTTTGCCACTGCTGTTTTGCAGGGCATTTTGGCTGCTCCTGCTTCCTTATAGTTTGGCCATCCTCCCTTACCTCTGCTTTGGGATTCTACCCAAGTGTAAGGACTGCAGCAATGTGAGATGAAGAACATAGTACAGTTTTGTACCTACCATAAATGTAGATGTTCGAAGATCCACATTGCTGCAGTCCAATTTACCCTCCCTCCTTCCCCTCTGTAGTTAGGGGTGGTTGTGTGGGTTGGGTTGTAAATATTGTGTATATTGTATATATTGTACATATAATTAGTGCAAGGGTGGTTGGTTGTTTGTTTGCTGTCTTTTGGTTTTGACCTTTATTTTTAGGGTCTTCTGACATCTGGGGCAAGAAAAGACTGAGGATATGACGTCGGTCATGCGCATTTGTACCCTGACGTCCTGATGTCAGTCAAATGCACCTTGACCGACGTCAGCCTTATACTTTGATATTCGGGCCGACCGAGGGACAGCGGACTACCCAAGTGTAAGGACTGCAGCAATGTGGATCTTCGAACATCTACATTTATGGTAGGTACAAAACTGTACTTTTCTAAGCTTCAGATTAATGCCAGCAAATCCATATACATAATTTGCTCCTACCTTCCTGCAGGCAATAATATTTCAACCCTTGAAAATACCCTTAGCTGGCTCTCTCTGTCCTTCCTACAAGAAACCATAGTGCTTGGTGATTTTAATATTGATTGGAATAGCTGTATTTCTGACAACCCAACTACCCATATAAACCTATATGGCTTTTCCCAAACAATCACCGCCCCCAACAGAATCCATAAACGTAGTAAAAAACAAAGCACCTTAGACTGGATATTAGTAAATAATCATCCCCACTCATATAAAGCAGGCATCCTTCCTGATGACATTAGTGACCATTCACTTACTTATGTAATTAGACAAAAGACCTTTATTCCCAACCAAAGCTTCTTTAGAACTACCCGGAACAACAATAATTTTAACCCAGAAAGCTTTCAAGCAGAACTTAAAGCTTGTGATTGGTTACCCCTAAAACACCTCCTTCTGGATGAAGCAGTGTCATACTTTAACTCTAAATTCTTGCAAATCCTAGAATACCATGCCCCCACTCACACTGTCAGAACCAGGAGCAAAATTGCTCCTTGGCTCACAAAAGAGACTATTTTTAAAATGTTACTGAGAAACAAAATCTGAGCCCAATGAAGAACTTCTAAAAACCCAACTGATCATCGAAACTTTAAACAGCTGAGAAATACCACTAAAAATCAATATTGCTTGATAAAAAAAAAACTTTTACTTTAAACTCCAGCAAACCCATCAACATGAACCACAAAGTTTCTTGTCAGGTATTACTAGAGTCCTATATCCAGGACAATCCAAGACACCTACCCCTTCTGGTTTCTCTCATAACTCGCCCAACCAGATTGCTGATGCTTTCAATAACTTTTTTACTGAAACCGTCCAATCTCTAGCAAGTACCCTACCACCTGTTAGCTCAATTTTACCTCCCTCCTCAACCAGTTCCAACATCTCTTATCTATACACTACTTCAAAAACTTAAACCTTGTACACCCTCAGCTGACCTGCTACCAGCTCAATACCTGCAAAGTGCATGCAGCTAGAGTGCTTGCCTACCCCATTTCCATCCTAATCAATAGAACCATTACTGAAGGTTCCATCCCATCTCCCTGGAAAATCTCACATATTATCCCACTACATAAGGGCGTTAACTCAACCGAACTCTCAAACTTTTGTCCCATAGCCCTCTCTTTATTAGCTAAAATCATGGAAAAATGTATCCATCGACAACTGCTTGATCATCTTCTCCAAAATAACCTATAATAATAATATAATAATAATAATATAATAATAATAATATAATAATAATAATATAATAATGATATAATAATAATATAATAATGATAATAATATAATAATAATAATAATATAATAATAATAATAATAATAATAATAATATAATAATAATATAATAATAATAATAATAATATAATAATAATAATATAATAATAATAATAACAATAATAATAATATAATAATGACTGTAAGCATGGCTTTAGGCCATCCCATAGTACTACCACTGCTCTCTTATCCTTTTCTGACTGCATTAATAAAAATCAGAATACAAACCTGCTTTCCTCTGCACTCTTTATTGACCTCTCTAAAGCCTTCGATATGGTTAACCATCAGCTACTTATAAATATACTTAAATCACTTTCATTGGGCACACAAGCAGTGCAATGGTTCAAGTCCTATCCAGAAAATAGACAACAAGCAGTCCTCTGGGGCAATAACTTATCCAGTCACCTCCCTATTACCCTTGGTGTCCCTCAAGGCTCCATTTTGGGACCTCTCCTTTTCTCTATTTTCATTAATGATCTAAATGCTAACCTTCCTCAAGCCACCTGCATACAATATGTAGATGATTCCACATTAATCTGTGCCGCTGCCTTTTCTGCTGAACTCCAGTCCATCACCCAAAAAATATTTAACTTAGTAGAAAACTGGTTCCTTCAATGCTGTCTCCTCCTAAACCCTAAAAAAAAACCTAAATTACTACTGTTCACTCCAACACAGAAGATCTCCCCTATCAGTATCACAGTTACATCCAGAAATGGCACTCTCACAGCACCTGAACCGACCACTAGACTTTTAGATGTAACAAGTGGCCACCACCTGACCTTCGATTCACACATTAACTTAACCATTAAATCAGTTAATAGAAAACTAGGTTCCCTGTACAGGATTAAACCTTTCCTCACTCCTTTAGCTAGAACTATCATCGCCCACACACATCTTATCCCTACCCTTCTATATGCCTCCCCCATTTATACTAATCTATCCAAAAGTAACCTCAATAAACTGACAACCTCCTTTTGTAACATTGCCAGATTTGCCACTGGCTCCCCATTTATAACCCACAATTGTCTAAATTTCAAACAGCTAGGATGGCTGGAGTTGCAAAATCAGCTTCTACTTCAGCAACTTGCTATCATCCAAAAGATTTTGCACCATCCCAGCAATACCCCAATACTCTGCAGCCTTATCACCCCATACAAAAATCTCACAACCTTACGCTCAGCTAATAAATTACTAGTAGCAACTCATAAAGCCAACAATAAATCAGGTGACTGTCTTTTCTTTAACTCTTTGGGAAAATTTTGGAACAGACTTCCCCGTGAACTATCATCTATTTCTTCAACAACACTTTTCAAGAAGCTACTAAAAGCATTCCTTAAAACTCAATGCCTATGTCCACGCTATAACCCTGACTAATAACCTCCTGCTTTCCATGTTCTTATCTCTATCTTTTTCAGGCCTCTGGGCATACCTCTCTCCTGACCCCAGTTAGTTAGGCCACTAGCTTACTGAATGCTATTTCTAGCCTAGTCTTCCTGGGAAACTATCCCTGAGTACAAACCCACAAAATAACTCCTCTACCATGTACATATTCAATACTGTCTCACTTGGACTGTAGAAATTGAAAGCTACTTAAAATTATGTGTTTTTAGTTAACTCACAGAACATGATATTACTTGCTAGCCTTCTCTGTGATGAGTATTAAGCTTTCTAATGTGTGAAATGCTCTTTTTTATACCTCTTTAATTACTTTTTATTCTTTTTTAATAATGCCAACACATTGTATTCAGATACTCATGTAAATTGCTTTTGTTAGTATATTGTTATGTTGTATCTTTTTGTAATTCATTATTATTACTATTGTTATTACTTTGCAATCTATTAGCTTAATGGAGCTTATCTCCCCGGGCCTCTACTGAAAATGGGCATGTATCCAGTTGGACTAGCCCGGTCAACAAATGTAAAATAAAATAAAATAAATAAATAAATACATGTATAGAGACATCCTGACTCTCCTTGACTGTGAGCTAGACCAACATGTCAACATGGACCTCTTCTACATGTGCACTAGTAATACTCCAGGTGTGTGCAACAGACCTGTGTGAGCTGTTACTGCTACATCAGGTCCATTACATCTGATAGGTGTCCTCAAAGAGGTCATGGAGGGCATGCATGATGACAACACTATCACCATGTGGAACTTGAACAGGTCAAGGCATTTAACAAAAAGCTAAACTGAGGTATTCAATCAACACTGTCGTATGTGGCCATAAACAACTATATCACAAAATGAGTAGACCAGTGTATGACATACGTGGCATCTCACTATGTTGAAATGTGTGACATGGCATATATCTCAGGTCCAGTGATCAGGTTGATACATCAGGGGTGTCTGCTAGGCAGTTTCCTGCCCATTAGTTCAGTGATGGACATCACAGATGACATACCCATGCTGTATCCAAACAGCTGCTTGAAGGACTGCAGCTTGTGTGCAATCATTGACTTCAACTGTGATATTAGTATAATACAGACAGTATCAACACATACCAGAGACTGCTGCCACAGGCATGACAAAACCTGCATTGACAAAACACATAGAGAGATTTAGTTAACCAGGAAACAGACACACCACCCAAGTATAATGTGGACATCACACCCTATAATGAGACCTATAGGCATGTGACCTGTGTCCTGGCGTAGAGGGTAAGTGGTACATCCACCAGCATGTGATCAGAGTACTGACCACTCCCTTAAAGGTAACTCAGATACTGGGTATGTGAAGGACATACACATCAGAGGCCATAATACCTTCATGGTTTCCAGCCTTCATGACACCAATAACTGTGAACAATACACCCTTCTTCATGTACCTCCCTACACATCTTCCAGTGATGTGTAACTGATGTATACCACCTTTGTCACAGTGCTCTGTCACACATCTTATCGGCCATACCTATGTATTCCTTCTGTGGAATATACATGACTGTCTGATCGTTCAGAATAGCAATAGGTTCATAGGTGTTTGCTAGGCTAATGACCACAAGGCACTTTTTAAGCCTAGCCATACATCCCAACTCTCTGGCAAGTTCTGATACCCTTGGTAAGTGTAAGCAGGAGCTTGTGAAATGAAACATTTACAAGCAGAGGCCTGGGAGATGAATCATTTACAGGTTGCCTGTGTCCATTAGAGACATAGATACCAAACCAGGGATGAATTTCCTGTTCCTCATCCAATTGTCCAAGTTGCACTTGAATTGGTTTAGGAAGAACCTCTGCTTCACATGGATAGGAACCTGTTCCAAAGACAGGGTAGTCCATGGGATACATACCTGTCTCTCCAGCAGGTCCTATTCATATCACAGGCAATGTTTAAATCTTTAGAATGGGTAATTTTGGTGCTGTTTATTTTTTGGATATGGAGGAAGTCCATCAGAGCTGGGTCTGACAATGTCTTGTATGCCAGGCATAGATTCTCCCCTCAAAACCCTGTATGAGATATAAAACAGGGATAGAGCCTTGAGGTGGTCTGCATAGGACATTTTACTTAAGCCCTGTATTCTTTTAGTGAGGAACCTCTGTGAACGTTCCGGTTGTTGGATATGCTTAGTTATGTACATGCCAAAGGGGGCATTGTACTCAATCATTGGTCTGATGAATGCCTAATACAGTGGAACAATAACTTCCTTGGACTTAGATGCCTTACCTTTTTTTATAACTTGCACAACATAGAATGATTCCCTCCAGCTGTAAACACATGATGGTCAAAGGCTATATTACTGTCTATGTGTGTCCATAACTACTGGGTCAACTCTCAGGGGTGTGTTGTCAATATGATAGTTACCAGGGGTGGATGATTTCCTGATGGATACTATTATGCATTTCTTATCATTTAGTTTTATTCCATGGCTCTGACACCATTGTTTCTCCATGTCAGCCATTCATGGAGAACATTTATGTCAGCGTGGGATTCAATGACAGCTCCTAATTTGCAATCACCTGCAAATGTAGTTAGCCATAGACCATTGACATTGGCCTTGACTTCAGAGAAGTAAGTGCCAGAAAGGTGTGGTTCAAGGGCAGATCCCTGAGGGACTCCACTTGTGACTTTCCTCTTTGTAGAGGTGGACTCCACAATTCAAACTTCATGGGTCCTGTCTGTGAAGCAGTTGGCTATCCACTGTGTGATACACAGCTTTATACCTAATTTCTTGAGTTTGTGAACAATTCCCAAGTGGGGTATTGTGTCAAATGCCTTGGCCAGGTGAAGACAGGCAGTGTGAACCATTTTGCCCTCATCGATTCCTTAGGAGGCCTTCTCAAAGAAGTCCACTAGGTTGAGTAGGCATGTCCTGCCCTTGACAAACCCAAACTAGGTTAGCCCCAGTGTCTGGAAGTTTACTATATCACTATTGATCATTTCCATGATAATTCTTTAAATGGCTTTACATATAAGACTTGCGAGACTTATGGGTCTGTAGATTCCAGGGTCTATGGATGGGCCTCCTTTGTGTAAAGGGATGACTATTGCTTTTCTCCATTCATGAGGCACAAAGCCCTGTTTGGAGGCTACAATTAAATAGCAATTCCAAAGGGCCTGATAGATCATGTTTCATGTTATTTAGACGGCACCCTGGGATATTGTCTGGGCTCATTGATGCAGTGTTCTTGGCCTTAGAGAGTTGTTAGACCAGATGCATGTGTGCTGCCTGTTCAGCTTATATGCACACTGCATACATAGGTGATTGACAACATTAATGGCATGTATATAATTTGTGACAGTGTGGAGTGTGTCATAGATATATGCCATGCACACAAGAGAAGTAGCCTGTATTGCCCATACTGTCACATACACGTATAACAGTGTCCCTCCTAACACCTCCTGCAGATATCACATTACCAGGACACTATGCATGGTTACCCTCCTAGAGTGTGGATGTATCAATAGTTGTCAAGTGTGTGTGTGTGTGTGTGTGTGTGTGTGTGTGTGTGTGTGTGTGTGTGTGTGTGTGTGTGTGTGAGTGTGTATGTGTGTGTGTGTAAGCTCATCTGTTATCACTCCACATCACATACTGTATGTTACGTCAGAGGCATGGGATTAATGCTGGTATTATTCTGATATTGCCCATGATTGTGACTGGGTTCTTGTAATGTTTGCCATGATCCTTTACCTGTGGCCACCTTGTTGGAGACCTCTGCTGAGAGTACAGTCATATTCCGATATATCATTTTGCACGACTTCCCAATATGCACCCTACCCCAATTGTATGTCAGATCCCTGGTAGATGTCCGCCTCTGCATTATTCATGTAAGGATGTTTATCTCACACTCACATCCTCCCCATTGTTATGTCACCTTGTGTGACAGTCACAGACAATACATTTTCACTGTACAGTCTGTACTGTACCATATAGATATGTGCTTGCTTTGCTGCTACAACCATCTTCCATTGACATGCCCTCCTCTGCTGTACTTGCAGGAGTTTCACCTGTACTCTTTCCCTGTGTTCATTCCTGCAATTCATCTTTGTATCCCTATTCAATACACACACTTCTCCCTGGGTGATCATTTTACATGAAAGTCCCATGTCCTGCTACAGATCATTAACACAGCTTCAGTACAGAATGCCAGGAATGGGATATCACAATACTTTGCACTGCAGGTACATTGTCCTGTACTGTGTTTGGACTGTATACTTCACATTCATACCTCTCAACTGTCCAGATATCCCCAGGATGTCCAGATGTTTTCCTTAACAAATATGTGGTTTCCTGCCATATTACCAGGGTGATTTCTGGACTGATGTGACTCAATATTACATACATTTGAGTGTATACCTTTCAACTGTCCTGATCTGTGGAGAATGTCCAGTTTTTGTCTCATATTTATGATTGTGATGTCCCCCACATTTGGCCAGTAATCAAGGAGCCTGAATTCCCACCACTGACACTGGAGAGGGACATTCACTTGGAACAAAAATGGAAACACTCAGTATTTCCAAGTGCAGATCTCTCTGCATCAAGCACAGTTTCCCTTAAGAGCGCACAGTCAGCCCTGGGTCTGCCTTTCTTTATATCTGTCTCTCTTCAGTACCCCAATAAGGCTTCCCACTAGCTCAACTCTAACATTGAGTCCTCAGCCAAATGTCCAAGCCCAGTCCTCCAGCACCCTCTCTGTGAAACCAGCGCTTCATGTCCCTTCTCCCAGCAGCTGACACACTCATTCTTTAAGATTTGATTTTCACACACACACACACACACACACACACACACACACACACACACACACACACACACACACACACGGGAAGGGCTGG
>NC_056742.1:445387924-445397924 GCF_019279795.1 Protopterus annectens
CTGATGAACCTACATTGTTTACAGTTGGTACATGAAAACGTACTAACCATCCTGGTTCCAAGTCTAAATTCTTTACCTAAATCTAGTTCTAATAACATTTTCAGGTATTGAACTTTTTTAAACACAAATTGGGGTCTTTCACCTACTACTGAACTTAACTCAAGATTACCAAGCACTAGTTTCCAAATATTTTAAACTATATTAATAATATCCTGTCAGTAGTTAGTGGCACCGTTAAAAGCACACCTCCTATCATCAAAAGTGGTGTTGCTTTTTGTCTTTTGTTCTTTGTAGTTAAAATTAATTCCCCTGGTTAAAATAGATGGAAAAATTATAAATATCTCTTTTACCGAGTACTTATTTTTTGACTTTTTGAAGTTCTTTTACAGGGCAACACCTGTCTACAAAAAGTCTTCCAAAAATTAAACTTCTTTTATTAGTTCACTACCATTACTAATCATACAGCATTACTTAATAACTTGCCCTTGAAAAATGTTCAGTTTCATTTATCTAGGGTGATGAGCAAAAAAATGCAAGTAATTATTAGTAAACATCTCTCTCCTATACACCGTGTGCTCAAATCTCTGTGCATTGACATCCACTGTCACTGTAACATCTAAAAAATTAATTTTTGTTCCTTTACCATTAATAGCAACTTTTAGCCAAGGTACAGTCCCATTAATTTGCTCAAGTATATCATTTGCTCTGTGTTTCGATTGGAAGTTTTATTATATTTTCCTATTATAAATCTATTATAATCTATCAAAAGTAGATCATGTCTTAATATAATATATAAATAAAATCATCCAAAGTAATTCATGTTCATATTGTAGATACATTCTTCAGGTATCCTCGATAACCTTAAATAACAGAATTAGAAGTGTAATAAGATAGTCTATAATGCATTGTGTAACACCTGTGTTGAGTTCTGTATCGGGAAAACAGAGAGAGCCCTGAAATGCAGGGTATATGAGCATTTGTATGAAATTAAACATCAAAAGGAAACAAACGCGCTCTGTAGACACAGTCAGGATTGCAGTGGACGCACTGGTTTCAAGTTTGCCATTGCTGATTCAGTGAGTTTGGATGTGGGGGGGGGGGGTTGGAAAAATCATTTATATACAAAGAAATTAATGTGGCAGCTCAGGTTGACTGCAAATTTTTACCCTGGTTTAAATGTTCACATATCCATATTTTCTGTTTTAAAGGAAAGGACTAATCAAATTAGATAGTGTTTATAGCCCCATTTTAAGGCATATTTTAGTTTATTGATACTATCAGTTGTTTTTAAACCGAATATACTTTCACAACTATGTATTATTTTATACAGATAAAATTTTATATTAGATTAATGAAATTATAAATTACATGAACATATATACAATATATGAATTTTTAAAAAATGTATGAGAATTTTATTTAATGCATATGCTCAGAATTTAACATTTGTTGTACTTGGTGCTTTAAATGTTAAATGTTCAAAGGCTGACTAATTAGTTTATTGATTGGTTTGCAGTTATTGGTGGGAGAGTATTTAAATGTTGAGTATATTCTTGGTCAGTTGTTCTGATGAAGTCATTTTATGGAGATGAAAGCTCTTAACATGAATTACTTTGGATGATTTTATTTATTTATTTCATTAAAAGCAGTTTATATGGTCCCTTTGGTGCTATTTACTTTGGTTTATTGTCTTTTTTGCACTAACACACCTATTTTTTTGTTTTTTCTAATATAATATATCCATTATATGTTTTATTTCACATCCTTTTGAGGATTCAAGTTGGGGATAAGTATATAATGTGACACAGTACATGGGTTGCTATGTGACATGCATTTCTGCCCTATGTAGAATAATTTGGGCAAAAATTTTACCTAAGGTACACAAAAATTTAGACCACCCAGCCTTAAACACAGTTGTGGCTAGTGGTGGCAGCACTGGCTATTTATGCTGACAAACATATTATGCCAAATATTCTTTTCATTTTATTCAGAGTTTAAATTTGCTACAGGTATCTGAGTTGAACATTTTGATTATATTGATATTCAGTCCTTATACACTATGATACCTAATGATATTGGACTGGAAGTGGTGAGAGAAGAATTGTTATCTACCAGCTGTTTTCCTGGCTACAAAGTTGGACATTATTTTAAGAGATCACTATATGGAATTTGACTTCCACTTATAATAACAAATTATTGGGGTAGCAATGGGGATGCTATTATGACTGAGTAGGAGAAATGCCATGTCTTCAAACTGAAGTATGCTGAGCATACTAGTGTTAACAAGCATTTTATTGGTGATATATTTTATTATGTAAAGCAGGTACTCATGATTTATAATCATTTATGGATTATCTGAGCAATATTAATGCTTATTTAAGTTTTACTTTTAATCACAATGTGACTTCCATTAATTTTTTAGACTTGGTTATTTTATAAATACCAGGGAATTTTACTTACAACAATGTATAAAAAAGAAATGCAAAGCAGTGAGTATATCTCAGTTATGGCAAAATGCATTTGAAAGGTTAAAATAAAGCATTGTGAAAAGTTAATAAGGATTAGCAGGTTACCAGATGAGGAGAGATTGTCTGAATTAGAAATCATTATAATGATTGACAAGTTCTAAAATAGAAATTATCCTGACTATCTCCTCAACAAAATTTATGACAATGTTAAGGCCTGCAGAAATATATATTGTAGACCATGTAGATTGCAAGAAGCTGTTTTGGCAGTAAGTCCATGAGGGACTATATTATCACCATGTTGTTAAGGTCTTCTGTAGCTGAATGCAGTATGAATACCCTGATAAGAAATAAATAGAAAATCTTAGGTTAATTCCCTGATATTAGAAAAAAGTGGGAGAACAATTCCTGTTCATTATAAAAAAAGGGAGATATTTGAAATATATGTTTTAAACAAAACTGAACAATCTATCTGTATTTCACTAAAGGGTATGTTGAAATATCTGAATTGTAATTACTGCAAATACGTCAAATCAGGAGTGTCAGTGGTTACTATTAGAAGAAAGAAAATTAAATTCCCTGGTGTCTTTACCTGCAAATCCATATTTGTGGTCACTTTAGTTAGTTGTACAGTGTGCAATGTATTTTATATTGGCAGAATAACTAGAGAATTCCACAGATGAATTTATGAACCTTTACACGAATGATTGCTCAGTGCTCTTTCCAGAAATTCTAGAGTATGTAAAATAAGTAAGGATTTTTTGTTTGTGGTCATCCACCATGTTAAAAGTTTTAGTTGCAAGTTCAGCCCTGAAGATGAATTAAACTAGAAAGAATATTACTGGCAAATAACATTAGATACTTGCAGTCCCATAGGCTTAATGATAAAGATAATTTGAAGGGGTATTTGAAACAAAGGAGTTTGAAACACTAAAAACATGATTAAATGTAGCTCCATGTATATGTTATTTAGGTGTGATTCACTTTGTTTTTGTCAGTCTGATAAAGTCTTATTAAATTTAATGTCCTAAAGTTGCTGTTTTTGTTTTATTCTATATAGAATAACCCACAGGGACAGAAGGCACCACAGAGAGCCGTCAGTAGGTGTACCCAAAACTGGCCACAAACCCTTTACCATTAATAACAGTTCCCTTGCCTGGAAAAGCAGGTTGACATAATGAGTAGGACTCATGGGGAGGGTACTTGGGGGACCCATATTGGGTTCTATTTCATATGTGCCTGTGTGGACCAAGTTATATTACAACTGATGACATTTGTGTATGGCATCTGTATGCAAGGATGTAATTCTCCTCTCAGGGCATCATCTTCCAGTAAAATTCATAATTGATCTTTTAAATAGTGGCACTATTTTCTCAAGCTCTTTGTTATACCTAATTACAGAGATGACTTCCTTTCTATCTCCTTTATACTGGAAAACCTACAGTAACTTTTTTTAAGTTGACTACATCTGATCTTACTGGATGCGACTTCCAGCACTTCTGATTTATAGCCTTTGGACAGCAGTAACCCATCTGTGATCTTTTGTGCTGTCTTATAAAAATCTTTTTCTCTAGGACACACCTTGAGGTTTTGTTGGTATTCAACACAAACCAAAGTAGTTTCCTGCCTGTACGGCAACTGCACGGCTCAAACCAAAATCCAAGAAACAAAACTCAGCCAGCAGATCATGACAAGCTGTACTCATTTATTAGCTTAAATTAAAAAACAAAGCTGATGTATGGCTCCAATCTCTCTAAGTAATTTTATTACAAAAACACAAGCGCTTCCACCAACAGGCTTCTTCAGGTGTATAAAACAAAGTACAGACACACCTGCTTTTATATCAGCAATCATTACATCACATGGTTTAATATTAATTCTCTTAAAGGAATAAAACAGCAGTTGAGTAGGCTACAACATAGAAACAATTTACATAAAAATATCAGTGTAAAACACCAAATACTATGTTAAAAATAAAGTATAATATATATATATATATATATATATATATATATATATATATATATATATATATCTAAAACAGATATACACAAATGAAAAAATAATAAATAAAAATATATGTGTAAACATTATATCACCTACGAAGTGGCCTATTCTTGAGAATAGGTCTCAATGGTACACAATCATTTAAACCATGGCCAGTGTTTGCTCTTAATTTCAGAATCCATTTAGTTTCTAAATTCTCAGTTCGGACTCTAATGTCACCTCCCCTCAAGTTAACATAGCTTTTACCTAGTACCCTAAATGTAGTTTCGCTAGGGCATTGAACATGCTGCCCTTTGTTATGTGGTATATATGCTCTTTTATCCTATAGGATAGCTAAATGGATTGTACATAGCCTGCACTAATTCTACCAATGTTTCCGGGACTTCAAACCACCACAGTACTGCACAGATTAGCTTTCTTGGGACCTTGTCATATGCTTTCTCCAAGTCTAGGAATGACCAGTTGGACTCTCTCCACATAGCTAGCTTCTTCTCAAGTATCTGTCTCAATGCAAATATCGGGTCAATGGTGCTGCATCCTGATCTGAATCCAAACTGCTCATCTCCCATCTTACATTCTAATACTCTGCGTATCCATTTATCAATCACCCTTTCCAGAACAATATGGTAGGAGTTTGATCCCTCTGTACTGCCCACAGTTGTGGATGTCCCCTTTGTTCTTCTACACTGGCATGAGTATACTTATTTTCCAGTCATCTGGGATATGCCTTTCTCTCCACATTGCTATTAGTACCCTTGGGAGCCATTTCTCACCTATCTCACTCAGCATCTTTATCATATCTGCTGTGACCTCATCTAAGCCTGCTGCTTTCCCTGACTTCATCTTCCTTAGTGCTGTTCTTATTTCTTCTAGGGTGGGCTCCTCTTCTTCTCTTATCGTAGGCTGTTTCTGGGGCAGTACAGCTTCTGTGGGGTTTTCTTCATTCAGAAGCTGCTGGAAATACTCTTTTCCTCTGCCTTTGATGTCCTGTGGGCTGGTAAGCAGGTTGTTGCTGGCATCCCTTATGAAGGGTGTCTAACTCTCTTCTTTACCTTTCTGTCTTTGCCTTGCAACCTGATATAGTTTCTTTATGTCCCTTACTGAGTCAGTTTCCAGAAGTTGTTACAGTGCCTCCGATACCCCATTCTTTGCTATTGCAACTTCTTTCTTAGCTTCTTTGTAGGAAAATGGGATTAAAAAACAAACAGTGTAACATCTATTGGGAGCTTACACCTCCTGTGCCCCTCCAAAAGGACTGCAAGGCACTTAAAAACAATGAATAGTAGGGGGTGCAGGGGAGCAACCCCCTTACTGGATGTGTGTGCCATCTTTCACTGACATTAAGTCAGTAATGCCTGACATTAGAGTTTCATTTTTTTTTTTATACTTTAACCTTCCTAAACATTTTAATGTTGAGAAAAGTACCAAATTAGAATAACAATTAAAAAATGTGCAAAAACAATTAATTGCCATCCCCGTTGGGATGTCAATGAAATTGACGCCACCCAGACGTGTGCAAAGTACAATGGTGTGTTCTAAAGTAAACAGTCACTGTCTAGTACCCTTTTTAATGTTTACTTCTCCTGAGATAAGGGCCTGATTTAACATAGGCTTTATTATCATTTTAAAGTATCTACAATGATTTTATGAATATTTTCGGAAGTTAACATTTTTAATAGCATAAATAAATAATCACAGTTTATGGTATCAAAAGCTTTTACTATGTTTAAATTAAAAGTGGCATTGTCTTCATTCTTTTTTCTTACATATTCTGTTAGTGTTACTGATCTTTTCATAGTATCTTTGAATTGTCTGTAAACATGAATCCTACTTCATCTTCATATATTAAGTGTGAGAATTTTATTTCTTTTTCTGTCATAGGTAAGTACTAGGCTAACTGCTCTTGTGAGCCATTTTAACCTAGCCAGTTTCCCTTTCCAAGGTAAGAATCACACCCAGTAGTTTGTTTCTGTGAGGTAAATGCCATAACCATTATACCAACCCCCAGCCCCTGTCAGTGTACGGGTTGTGATTTTTTTGAATGGTCAGTATTTTAGATACTTATCTATGCAGCTGTCTATGAACAGAAAGTTGCATTATTTGATTTGGTTGTATGCCTCCATTGTTTATATGCCTTAAGGTGTCTTGTTGTGCTACTTTGTTATTATTTTAGTTTTTTAATGTTTTGACTCTATAATCATTTTGATTAAGATTAGGTTATATGACATATAGCAATATATGTGAAGTATAATGTTTGTTATGTGAAATATTGTTTGATTACTTTTATATGAATGTAATTAAATCTGCCTATGCTGCAAGTGATGATTCAATAAAGGTGTTTGAAAAAAAAAAAACATTTGAATAGTGCTTGTTCTTGCAAGTTGAGTCTTGCATCATGAATGCACTTCACTGATTGTAATGAGAAGGCTTATGAACTGCAAACGTCTAACTGCAGGACTTATGATTGTTGATGTCCTTTCTATACATTTTATAAGGCTGAACTGGGCACACAAATAAACACACCCACACTTATGTGTTGTAGGATATTCATTTGACTTTTCTAATATCCTTAGGGTTCTATATATTATTATTGTCTTAATTTGGTGTTCCTTTGTTGGTTCTGCATATTGTATTTTCCCCCATCACTGTTTAAGGTTATGTCTCGCCTTGACATTGGACCATTTCTTTATTCCATTTTAGTCAAAAGTATATTTCTACATTACTATATGCCTACAGGTAGTCATGAGTAGTTTTGCAGATTTTTTTTATGTGTGTAAGTGTTCCTAGTTTTTACTTTAGATATATCTGGCCAGTGATGTCCACTTTGGAAGTTGCCAGTGCTCACCAACTGCTACTGTGCGATTACTTCATATCTATCTCACTCATTGTATCCCTGTTGTGTTTTAAAGCTAGTGGCTCTTGAGCTGCTTGCCACTAATGAAAGTTTGATCGTGGAAACTCCTCCAGTCACATCTCATTTGCTCATACTGGTTTGCAGTAAAATATCAAACTCGGAAGGTCTGACACTTATACTGCCAATGCTTGAGTGACCCTCTGTTTCATATCTTCTTACATACAGTGCACAGTTCACTACCTAGAGTATCTACCCATATCTTCTGCTTATGCTTAAAATCTGCAACATATGTGACAGGAGTACTAATCACTGGCAAGCCTGTAAACTGTTTCCCAGGAGTTAGCTTTGCATTAGTGTTTGTTTTGCTGCCAGAGAGAGGGAGCAGAGGGACATTGCTTCTAGCCTTCCTAGAGACTACCGATCACCTGAATGTTTGAAAACTGCTTCTTAGGAACTAGCTTGTGAATAGTGCTACTGTTGTGCTTTACGTGGGAGAAGGAGAAGAGGGGCATTGGGAGAAGGAGAAGAGGGGCATTGATTACTGACTGTCTCTGATGAGGAAATATGCATGTGGGACTTCCCTGATTGATCTGAGTGCCAGTTTGGTGAAAACCTCTTTAATTTACATTTTTAAGTGTTAAGGAGCTCAGATATTGATGTCCTAAGCTGCTGTACATGCTAACCAGGGTATCTACCAGGAGAAAGCTGCAAAAAGCCTACAGACCTCTGCAGCATAGGGGATGACACTGTTAGTCATCTTTGAGTGTGAAATGCTCTTTTCAGGAACCAGCTTGAGATTAGTGCAATCCTTTTTGCTCCTAGTGAGAGAAGGAGAACACAGACATTGATTCCTAGTTGTGTGTAGCTGTGATGAAACCAGTACTAGCAGAAGCAAGGCAGTAGCCAATAAGTAAATCATTACTGTTCATCATTGTTTTCAAACCTTGTTCAGTTCCTCATGTACTTTTCACAGAGTGTATTGTACCTTTCTTACTGTTAGTGTGTGTACAACTGAGCACTGGGTTAAACTAACCTTTTTCTGCAACTGTTCATGTTTCTGGTGGATTTTATTTTAGTTGACTGCATTATTTATGAGACAGTGCTGAGAAACTGGTCTGGAAGTTAAATTTCTGTCCTGTTCAATGTTACTGCTTAGTGAATGGTGTGCTTTTACTGGTTATTGCAATTGTGGCCAGTGGCCAGTGGCCAACAACTCCTCTTTGGTGTACATAAGTATGGCGCATTGTGCAAACATCTGTGGCCCATCAAATTAGTTGCATAAATTTAACACTTCTGCCCTAAAGATCAGTGACTATACTGCTGTAATAACCCTAGCTATTGTGTTCAGCATCCAGGATCTGTGATCCTAAAATGTAGAGCTATAGTATTAAGATTTCAGTGTTAATTCTGTGGTATAAACTAATGCTGCAGTATTCATCGCCTAAGAACTTTTCTGCAGTGTGTGTGCAAGTGACTTGTATTGTAATAGGAACAAATGAACTGTAAAGTACCAGGGGTTATAATTCTACAATGTAGTTGTGTAAAGTTATCATTGCTTTGTACAATATAGCTGAATTCTGTCTTCCCAGGAAAGTACTGATAGATTAGCGACCATCTTCTTCAGAGTATCACTCTAAATACTGTATCCACAAATCATCAGAGTCTACTCTTGTAGTCTGCCGCCAACCACTGAATGTGGAATACTATGGGCAGCTTTAGTCCTTCATCCTCTGGAAAGATCTTCAACAGTTTGTCCCCACCCTGTGACCATTCTGATTGTATTAGCAGTTCTAAGGTACTGCAGCAAGTGCCTTATAGATTGCTGACAGTTCACTGCTTCTGCTAATTTATAACTTCATAGACTGTTACTCGGCTAATGACCGGGTGGCCTTTGTAAGCCTAGTCAAGTTTTCCCAAAAGAATAATGATGTCCTGTATCCAAATAGGATATTGAGAGCTGGCATTTATAAGCTACCTCTGTCCATAAGAGACATGGGTGCCAGGCCCAGTGTAAATTTCCTATTTCCCATGCACTGGTCTAGTTTGTGCTTAAACTGGGTAATAGACAAACTCAACTTCACATGGATGGGAAGCCTGTTCCATAGGAGGGTCAGTCTCTGGGACACATATCTGTCTCTCCAGCATGTTTTGTTTAAGTTACAGACAAAATGCAGGTCCCTAGACTTTCTATTTCTGGTACTCTTTGACTTATAAATCTGTAGGAGATTCATAAGTGTGGGGATTGTGGATGCCTTGTAAGTTGGCATAGATCACTCCTCAGCAATCTATAGGAGACTGACTAGAGGTAAAGGGTTTTAAGGTGTTCTGCATAAGGCAGGCTTGTTACGCCTTGTTTCCTTTTTGTAAGAACATTTGAGGTCACTCTAGTTGCTCCATATGCTTGGTCAGGTACATACCGAAGGGAGTACTGTACTCTGTGAGTGGTCTGATAAAGGCAAAGTACAGTGGGATAATGACCTCTTTGGACCTAGATGCTATGCCCTAACTTATGAGTTGCGCAATATAAAAGGATTTCTTCACCACTGTTGCCACATGGTGGTCGAAAATAAGATTACTGTCTATGTGCATACCTAGATCCCTGACCACTGGGTCATCTATTATGGACATATTATCAATATCATAATTATCCAGTATCCTGGATGTTTGACTTCCC
>NC_056742.1:445402924-445467924 GCF_019279795.1 Protopterus annectens
CGCACCTCTTTTCATACTTGTTAGCTTCTAAGGTGACCTATGTCTTGCTTTTCAAGCCATGAAAGATCAAAAAAGTGGCTCTACAATTACCCTGACTAGGATCCTAAATTTCAACCAACAAATAAACAAGACTCGATGGAGTAAAAAGTTCCTAACTCAACATATTCCCAGCCAATGGAAGACGTCACCACTACAGGTCAAACAAAGCCATATTTTGCTTGTCTTTAAGGTTAGTCTTAATGATTTGATGAGTAGACACAAACTTACACCAAGGTTATTATGTATAGCCCTGCTCAGTTTGGGAATTATGGACAATTATGTGGTTGAGGAAGGTGGCAAGAACTTAAATTGTATCTATTTAAAGAGTTACATGGACAGGTATCTTATCATCTCGGTGATCACTTGTGTAGTGTTGTTCTTTTTTTATTTGCTGCATTTTATTGATTCACTTTTACCTGTGCTTAAATTATGTTTGCGTGAATTTGATTGCTAATCTGTTATGTTTATATTATTTGCATTAGGTAGTTAGTTTTAAGGTGACTGTGAAATGCTAAGCATCATTTGTTTTAATTTTCTGTATTGATTGTCCAACATTTGCATATAACAGCATGAGTGTAATTGGAATGCGCAGAAAACAACAGAAATTTTCTCTATAAATAAAAAAGAATATAAGAACTGATTTAATATAATTAAACAATCTTAAATTAGACCATGTATTCCTCTGGTTTGTACCCTTTTAGTACAGTCCTTTACCTATGCTTACGGCAAACTGTCAGCTGTCACTGTCATTATTTTGATTTAACTTTTTTTTATGTTTAATATACGACTTGATTGATATTTGGAGTTATTTTCTGAGGTAATTGTACTTGGTGCTTATGCGGGACCCGTAACGTGCACTGTGGATCTCTCGATGGTGATTTTTTTCTCATTAGGATGTCCAAGCAGTTACTTACCTCAAGTGGAAAGTCAGTATTTCGGATGTCGGTCTTCTGGATTTGTCGGTCGTTTCGTCTCAGCGATGTGAGTGTCGGCTTGTAACCCTCCTGCCAGGGTAAACCTCCCCTAGATACTGTGCCCCTTGGGCTGGTCAAGACCTACAGAAATAACAGACTTCATACTCAAACTCTGCTACCTCATCCCAGCGCAGAAAAAGACCACTGTCGTCCCTATGCTATACTGGCCTAGGAAGCAGGAACTGTATATAAGAACTTGTAACCCTCCTGCTAGGGTAAACCTCCCCTAGATACTGTGCCCCTTGGGCTGGTTAAGACGTACAGAAATAACAGACTTTATACTCAAACTCTGCTACCTCATCCCAGCGCAGAAAAAGACCACTGTCGTCCCTATGCTGTACTAGCCTAGGAAGCAGGAACTGTATATAAGAAGTATGTGTAACCTGCTCCTTATCTCCTACAACTGCAAATAATTCCTGTTTTTATTAGTTTAAGGGAGCGGTCCCTATCGGGAATACCAGCAGCCATAGTCTCCCACTCACTATCTTCTATACCATCCATTAATCTAACCTCTAACTCTCCCCCTGGCTTTCTATTGTTTCCTCTCCTCTCCCTGCAACTCTCCCAATCTCCCCCTGTGATATCTCTATTAATGTAACAAGGGATAACCACTAGAGGGCAGTATAACATTGTGACCTACCAGTTACATTGTTCCTACAAAACAAGTCCTCAAACCTAAACTGTTTTATTCCTGCCTCTGGTACCACCTTACCCCCTTGTTTCTCTGAATCTATTCTTATCTTTCTTCCTTTCTTCCCACTGGTAAGCCCCTGGCCTCCTCGTATACCTCACCTTGAACTTACCTTCTCAGTCTCTGATTGTTTTCCTCACAACCTGCCTTCTTACTCCACTACTTGGCTCTTCCCTCCTACCCCCTGACCTCATATTGTGCTATAGTTACACACTATCCAGTACTTTGTTTTACCTTCTCCCTCCATCTAATCTCTCTTACTTACTTCTCCCCCCTCCCTACGCATCTCACTCACCATCCCATTACACTATTTGCTTCTATCTTACTTCCTCCCCGTGTCTTCCTTTCCTCCCAGCTCCTACACTCAAATGCATATACCTAACTCCTCCCCTTTTCCTCTCTGTACCTACTTGCACACACCTACCTAACCCCTCCCCTCAATCTTTCAACATCCGCTTGTGTCCCCAAACCTATTCATCCACCCTTGCCCTCAGGGCGCCATTTTTAAATCCCTAGGCCCACTCCCGGCGGCTGTGCATCCCTGGTGGTAGCGTTCGCAGTAAGTTTCTTTTTTGATTAACTACTTTTTACATTGGTGCATAGAAATAGACGCCTGTCATTTAAATATGTTTCTGAACTCTAACTGCTCTTAATTACTTATGCTTCTGAACTTGTACTGTTGTTGGCACATTGTTCTGTAGTCACTGTTCTGTTTATTGTATAATTGTGGCTAGGGTTATCTTTTGTAAAGTGCTAAGTAAACATATGTTAGTAATTGTACTGTGTTTTCTGAGGGTTGCCCGCGGTTTCAAACCGTTTTAGCACCTCAACCTGTATTTTTGCTTCCAGTCACTTTTTATTGACTTCGGCTAGTGATAGTTCAGTTGGTTGCGTGTTTTTAGCATAATAGAAGTGTTAAACAAGTAATGTACTTAAAACCCGTCTGTTGATCACCAGCTACCTATCTAAGTCTCTCTCTCTAGCATCAGACCAGTTGTTTGCGTGCTTTTAATATAACAGGAGCACCGAACGGGTTATGATATTGCTGATATCTCACTTGGAATCTAGCACCTAGCTTCCAGGATAGTAGTATGTCAACTGTTAGTTTGTAACAGTATCTACATCAGCATTCAAATAGTCTTGCTATGTTTTACTCCATATGCTACTGGCACCTTTCCTTTTACTAGATACGGACGCCAGTGCAAGTAAATGGCTTTTGTTCTTCTATTAAGCAGTTGAACGCATAATTGTTTCCATTGAGCCTGTTAATTTAAATTGAGCTAAGGGTCGGCAGGCACATCAAAGGCAAATAATCACCCCAGCTATTGCTCATTTCTTACTGGTGAAACAATCATCTCAAGAACCCTCAGGATACATTGTAATTTTGTTACCGCTACTGAGTGGTCTGTGCAACTAGTATGCTTTGCAGCATTATTGCTTATTTTCCAGCCTAAGCATTGCTCAATGATCCCTGGTTGGCGTACTATGTTTTTGCTGCTATATTATCAGAAAACTGTTTAAATAGAGTGTTACTTTTACTTGTAAAAATACGGATGCCAGTGCAAGCAAAGGTTTTTGTTCTTTTTATTACATAACTGAATGCTTAATGTTTCCTTTGTGCATGTTATTTTAAATTGAGCTAAGGCTCGGCAGGCACCACACAGAAATACTTTGGGTACTAAATTATCAGCCAACTGTTTGAACTGAGTGATACTTAATTGTAAAGACCAGCGTCTACACTTAGTCCACTAACTGGCTCTTTTAAACAGATAAATAGAATGTTAGATATTCCAGTGCTATGCTAGCTATTTTGTCATTGTCTCAAATTCTCATAGCCTGTTTGTCTACATATTGCCTAATAGATTATTGCATAACAGTTGGACGTCATTGCTAGACTTAGTATTGTGTAGCATTTAACAGCATAGAAGTTTTTTGTAAGACTAAATGAAGAATTGCATGTCTCTACAATTGTGTATCTTTTAACACTTTGTTCCCTCTCTTCACTTCTTCTTAAAGCGTGTAACCCTCCTGCCGGGGTAAACCTCCCCTAGATACTGTGCCCCTTGGGCTGGTCAAGACCTACAGAAATAACAGACTTCATACTCAAACTCTGCTACCTCATCCCAGCGCAGAAAAAGACCACTGTCGTCCCTATGCTGTACTGGCCTAGGAAGCAGGAACTGTATATAAGAAGTATGTGTAGCCTGCTCCTTATCTTCTACAACTGCAAATAATTCCTGTTTTTATTAGTTTAAGGGAGTGGTCCCTATCGGGAATACCAGCAGCCATAGTCTCCCACTCACTATCTTCTATAGTATCCATTAATCTAACCTCTAACTCTCCCCCTGGCTTTCTATTGTTTCCTCTCCTCTCCCTACAACTCTCCCAATCTCCCCCTGTGATATCTCTATTGATGTTACAAGGAATAACCACTAGAGGGCAGTATAACATTGCGACCTACCAGTTACATTGTTCCTACAAAACAAGTCCTCAAACCTAAACTGTTTTATTCCTGCCTCTGGTACCACCTTACTCGCCCCTTGTCTCTCTGAATCTATTCTTATCTTTCTTCCTTTCTCCCCACTGGTAAGCCCCTGGTCTCCTCGTATACCTCACCTTGAACTTATCTTCTCAGTCTCTGATTGTTTTCCTCACAACCTGCCTTCTTACTCTACTACTTGGCTCTACCCGCTCCGTTCGCCCTGCGGGCTCACTCCCCTCCCCTACCCTACCCCCAATTCCCACCCACCCCCACATCAACTACACTTATACCTGGCCAGTCCCTCCCACAATTAACTTACATCCACTCAACATCCTTCCCGCCCTCTATATTTCCTGTTACAAATCATGTCCAGTCCCTCCCACAATCAACTTACATCCAATCAACATCCTTCCAGCCCTCTGCATTCCCTGTTACCTATCATACCCTTACCATATACTAAATTACATCACTCCAATTATTTCCTGTCAATCAACCAAAGCCAGTTACAATGAACATCTACCTCCAGCAAACAACCCTACTACTCCTCCTAGCATTTACTTACCACATCACTTGTTACAACCATTCATTACAAAATAACTCTTCCTTCACGCATACATCCACATCTGTTATCTCTCCCAACCCTTCTACATACTGCCTAACAATAAGCCCCACCCTTTTCAACACCACTGCCACTACTTATACCCTTCTTAAACCCATCAACACCAAACCCAAATCCATTATTACCCACAAGCACATAATAATACTGCAAAAGCTAGTGAAAACTCTACAAAAACAACAACTTGAACTATTAAATGATGGAGATATCCACCCTAACCCAGGTCCTTATGATACAAATCCTCCTACTAATATAAAACCTCCCAAACTAACCCACATCAATACAAGACCAGCAAATAGTCTACTCATTCTAAATCTAAATATCAGGAGCATCAACAAAAAGATACATGAGCTTCATACTCTAATCTCACAATACCTCCCAGATATAATCAGTTTAACAGAAACATGGTTAAAACCAATTACCAAGGATACAGAGATCCTACCACCTGGATACAGTATCTTTTGGCAAGATAGACCAAAGAAGAAAGGTGGTGGCATTGCTCTACTTTATAAAAATACACTATCCATAGCTAAAACTGAGTTGACTTTACCCCCTCTAGACAAAGCATAAATAATCTTAACTAGGCTCAAAATAGGTAACAACAAAACTATCAACTTAGTTACAGGCTATATCCCCCCAGGCAATAATATCCCCATCATGGAAAATCTACTACAATGGCTATCACAAACCTTGCCACAAGAAACTATTCTATTAAGGGACTTTAATATTGACTGGCTCACATGCTCTTCCCAGGCTCCCACTAATCATATCAACCTACTTACCTTCTCTCAACTAATCAAAGAACCCACTAGAATCGACAAGAACAGTAAAAGAGAATCACTTTTAGACTGGATTCTACTAAACAAAATACCTTGCTCATATTTAGCAGGTACCTTGCCTAACTCACTAAGTGACCATCAGACTACCTTCCTACTCAAATATAATTCCCACCACCCCCAAACCCCTATACTCCAAATAATAAGAAACAAAAAACACTTCAACTTATCAGACTTCTTACAAGATCTACAGCTCTACAACTGGTCGCAACTGTATTATCTTCCCCTAGACGAAGCTATCAAACACTTCAACTCTACCTTCCTAGAGATACTAAATAGGCATGCCCCTCCAAGAACTGCCAGAATTAAATCCAAAACAGTTCCATGGTTAACAAGGGAAGCAAGGCAAAAAATAAAAGAAAGGAATAGAGCCTGGACAGCCTGGAGGTCCAACAAAAACCCAGGTACACAGCAAGCATACCAACAGATAAGAAATCTAACTAAGAAACTAGTTATGCAAGATAAAAGAAATTACTTTATCACCCATCAAACCCAACACTCGAACAATCCAAAGAAATTCTGGACAGGCTTAAACAGGTTACTACACCCTGGAAAAACCACTACCCCACCCCCAAAAACAGGCTTAACAAAAGAAAACATAGCTGAATCATTTAACTCATTCTTTACTGAGACTATACTTGCCCTTGCCCAAAACCAAACCTATACAAATACTACTAGCGCCCCCCCCCCAAACCTAACAACAGCCCCACATTTAAGCTACAACCCACCTCAACCTCCTATATAAGAAAACTACTATCCCAACTAAAACCAACAACACTAGGAGCTGATTCACTCCCCAATGAATTCTTAAAACTAGCAGCAAATGAAATAGCTAAACCAGTCTCAATCATAATAAACCAATCCATCTCAGAAGGTTCAGTACCCTTGATCTGGAAAACTGCCTATATCATACACCTACACAAAGGGGGAAATTCTTATGACATATCTAACTACAGACCAATAGCAATATTATCCCCACTTGCTAAAATATTAGAAAAATGTATTCACCATCAATTAATGACACATCTTATTGATCAACAGCTCATATCTCATTCACAGCATGGGTTTCAACCAGGACATAGCACAACCACAGCCCTGCTAGCATTCATAGATACCATTAATCACAACAGGAATAATGGTAAACTTTCTTCAGCCCTCTTCCTAGACCTATCAAAGGCATTTGATATGGTCAACCATGAAAAATTAATCTCCCATCTTGTAAGCCTAGGCTTAGATAACTCATCAGTCTCCTGGTTTAAAAACTACCTCAACAATAGACAGCAAGCAGTACTATGGAATAATAACTTGTCTCCACTCTTACCTGTAACACTCGGAGTACCTCAGGGATCTATACTGGACCCCTTGCTGTTCTCAATTTTTACAAATAATCTCCACTCGGTTGCAAAAGGTTCAAGCCTTATACAATATGCAGAGGATTCAACTATAATATGTAATGCCTCTACTTTACCTGATCTCCACAAAAAGACCCAGGATAAGTTTCACTCAGTGGAAACATGGCTCACTGAGAATGGCTTGTTACTCAACCCTAAAAAAACCAAGCTCCTGCTATTTCATCCCTCAACTACAACTACCCCCACTTGCACCTTTACTATCCACTCAAGTAACGGTACCCCCATATCACCTGAAGCCCAGACAAAACTATTAGGTATTACTATTGACAATAAGCTCAAATTTGATGTACGCATTAATCTGGCCATTAAAAATACTAACAAAAAGCTAGGTAGCCTCTACAAACATAAAGCATTCCTGACCCATAATGCTAGAACTACAATTGCACGTACACACCTTCTGTCAACACTACTGTATGCCTCACCCATTTTGATTAACTTACCCAAAACAGAGATCAGTAAAATGAAAACCTGCTACAATCAGGTAGCCAAATTTGCCAACAACAGCTCCTACAGAACACATCACTGCCTAAACCTAAAGCAATTGGGTTGGATGGAACTACCTAACTTACTTATTTATAGTCAGCTGGTTACTACTCACAAGATACTCTATCAACAAAATATATCACCTTCACTAGCTAACATTGTTCAACAATATTCTTGTCCTAGACAACTCCGCTCAACTGACAAATTACAGTTAGCTGTTACTAGATCCAACAACCATGCTGGAGACTCCCTTTACTCTTCTTATGTGGCCAAAATCTAACCCCCTGCCTACATCCTTATCCCTGATTACCTCACTACCTACTTTTAAAAAAGCTATCTACAACTACCTCAGCAACAAATGGTTATGCCCCTGTTCAACTCCAGACTAATACCTGATCCACTCCAGTACTATTGCAACCATTGTCCTAAACTAGAGTCCTATCTGTTACTTGCATATAAATGTATACCACATCAAAGGTATGATAACATACATATAACAGTGTTAGTATGAACGATGTAAAACTGTTTATGACTATTGTAAACTGTATCTGTCTGTAGTTTATACCACAAGTGTCTGTAGTTTATACCTATAAGTGTCAATTAACTAGATACCCTAATTGATCTAGATGAAATATGTATCCAAGTTTATCTGTAGGTTCTGTAAAAATTGTCTCTTTGGAGCTTTTCTCCCCGGGCCTCCACTGAAAATGGACATGTATCCAGCTGGACTATCCCAGTTAACAAATGTAAAATAAATAAATCAATAAATCAATAAATAATTGTAACTGCAGAGTGCAACATGGAGGGGAAAAATAAAACAAAATTGGTAACAAGCATAGGGAATAAAAGGATGTATCATCCTGAAGTATCACTTACTTTCTTGAGTTGTGCCAAACTAAACATGTATTACTGAAACTCTTATACTTCATAATATTTATTATATTAGAATTAATACATTTTCCAAATACATTTGTATTTTTAAACACATTTTTTATTTAAACATTTAATGTAAAAAATGTCTTTTGGATGGAAATATACTTAAATAGAGAAGCAGAAAACAGATCTTAATGATTCTGACATAACAGAGGAGGCATTTAAATTTATGGCTTTGTTATATAATCACAGTCGCTAGCAGCTGTAAAACGTCTTTAATGTAAATTTTGATATATGTAATGAAAAATATAAAGAGAAAATAAAATACCACTGACAATAATAAATATAGTGATAGCAGAAATTGCCATTTCTTCATAGTTTATACAACTCCATGAATTTAGGATTTGGTTTTAATACATTTGCGAAGTTTTACTTGAGTTCAAATAATTCTTGACAGATATTTCCTGCAACTTGGAATCTTTAGCCATGAGTTATTTTATTCAGATCTCTTTTTGCAGTGACGAGATATTTTCATAAATGTTTATCATGCTCTAGAGCATATTTGTTTTATTATAGACACACTTGTTGATATATAATTCCTGTCACTGTTTTACTTTTTCCAGTAATGCTTTATCTTACAACTGACAGCTTGGCCCAGAATAATTTATTCTGGGAATGACAAATGCTTTGTTGGTACTGAGACAGTGAATGAAAGTACTTGCCTTGAGATAATTACTGAATCACTGCAAATGACCTGTATGATTTCCAAGATATTGTACTAAAATAGCTTTAACACAGAACTTGAATATATGCATGCTCTAGTCTTTAAAGCTGAAGAAAGTTATTTTCAACATTTTGAAGATGAAATGGAGAATATTTTAAATTGTCAGTCGGGGCAGAGTATATTATCCCATACAAGGAATATACACAGTCCAGCCTAACTTATATAGGATGTGTAATGCAGATTAACTCTCATGTATGATCAGACTCATGCTAAGATGAAACTAATGTCAACAGACAATTAACAGATACATGCTGTACATGCGTAGTGTAGTTGTGTTTTAGTACTGTGATGTTAAATGTAGATAGGATATTTTAATTAAATGTATCTGTTTTATATGTTAATTATGTGTAAGAGAAGCAATAGTTTACTGCAGGAGGGCCAGGGTCATATTATGGTCTGTATGTACACAAACAGTATTGTTCATATCTGAGAAGGCTATATGCTGAAATTCTAGGCGTTCCATGCATTAGAGAAGTTCATAAAAATAATGCAAAATGGTCTGTTGTTTTTGAAGTGTTAGGACTCAGCTGAATTCAATTTAAACTGATCAGTGATCGATAAATGTTTCTTGTAAGTGGCTTTTTAATTTTTTTTATTGATTGTATAATACTACATTTTCAAAGGTGGCAACTGAAGTGATAGAAATAACTTGAGAAATGACTAAAAATAAAGCTTTTTTTGCCATGTAACTGGTAAAATGCACTTTTGCAAGGAATGTATTGGAATTCTTAAAAGTCCCCAAACCAATAATACCATCTATTTTCGGAATACCCAAGGTCCATATAAATATTGATACCCCCCCCCCCCCAGACCAATTGTGGCTGTGGCAGGTTCTACAACCTACCTACTAGCAGCTTATGTGTGTAGAAAGTTGAAACCTTTCCTAAGAATGCATGACCATATTTTGATAGATTCTTGGAACTTCTTGTGCAAAATTATTAGTGAGCTATATTTTGAGAATACATTGTTGGTCACAATAGATATTGTTGATTTGTTTTCTGTAATACCTCATAGTCAAGGAATAGAGTGGTTTGAAAAGGTCATCACAGATTGCAAATTTGTGAACACTTTTGAACCTAGGTTGTTAACAGAATACATGGAATTAGTACTTGGGAATAACTTTGTATACTTCAAAGGGGGGGGGGTTACAAACAGGTGAGTGGCATGGAGATGGGAGCCTCCTGCACCCCCTGTTTGCCATTATAGTATTATAGTATTGGGAGAAAAAATTCATGTTCAAATCTCAATATTTTCACCACATACCACTTTATTTCAGATTCCTAGATGCTATTTTTTTAAATGTGGAATGCCTCTATAAATGATTTAGATATGTTTATGGCATACGTTAATGGGACCATGGAGTTTTTAAGGTTTACATACAACTATGACTTTAAAACCATTAATTACCTGGATGTTAGTATAAATAAGGATACACAGAAGTCAAAATTTTCTTCACAAATTCATAGGAAAGATAGAGTCCATGTCACTCCATTGAAAAATCAGTTCATTGAATGGCATTTTTGGTGGACTTACATCGAACATGCCATTTGTCAAACTGTTTTTACTGAGATTGCGGTACAGAGAGGATCAGGAAATTTGCCCTTTTTCCACTGTTGTGCAATCTCGCAGCTAGTATATATAACTAGCAGGGGGTGTGGGGTGCACAGCACCCCACATGAGACACATTTGATGAATGGCATTCCCAATTACATGCTGTTCGTTGAAGTTTCACTTCAATGAAGGGCTATATACCCGGAAAGATACATATTCAGACTCCTATGTACATTATGGGAATGGACATCCCCACACTTAAAGAAAAATATCATTAAAGGGCAAATGGTTAGTGCAGCTTCTCTGACATCAAGCCATGATGATTTTGTGGATGAAATAGAGAAGGTAAAAAAAAAAATTAGAGAAAGTAATGATTCTAATAATATTAATCAGAATGTAGCCTCTGAGGTTATGGAAGGACGGGGGAAAATATGAACCTTTTTGGGAACTAAAAAGTTTAAACATAGAATAAAGGGAGAGGAAGAATCTAGTAACATGAAATTTTTAAGCGTGCCTTTAGTTTGAAATACAGCAGAGAATCTAAAGAAATTTAAGAGATTATTAAAAAGTATTGGGATACTGCGGTGGTGGTGCTGCGGTAGCATTGTCGCCTCACAGTAAGACGTTGTCCTGTTCGATTCTCAGCTAAAGCGTCTTCTGTGTGGAGACTTGCGTGAATGGGAATACCTTCGTTGAAGGTTGTACGTCAGAGCTGGCAACTCGGTACATAAAAATCTTCTGCCAATCATTAGCGGAATGGAGTTCTGCTGTGGCGACCCCTAACCGGGAAAAGCCGAAAGACAACAACATTAAAAAGTATTGGGATATTGTTTCTAAGATGCCCAACAAACTGGAATTTTTTTCCAAGCCCCCTACATTTATATAAAGAAGAGGATCTAATGTGGAGGGTATTTTGGAAGGAGGACAGAAGAAAAGATTAGGCAACAAGAACAGGAATGGAACATTTAAATGTGGGCCTTGTAAACAATATTCATATGTTGTAAATACTGAATCCTTGATTATTCCTGGGATAGGGTGGAATTTTATAGTCAATCCTTGATTATTCCTGGGATAGGGTGGAAATTTATAGTGAATCCTTGATTATTCCTGGGATAGGGCAGAAATTTATAGTGAATCCTTGGTTATTCCTGGATAGGGTGGAATTTTATAGTGAATCCTTGATTATTCCTGGGATAGGGCAGAAATTTATAGTGAATCCTTGGTTATTCCTGAGATAGGGTGGAATTTTATAGTGAATCCTTGATTATTCCTGGGATAGGGTGGAATTTTATAGTGAATCCTTGATTATTCCTGGGATAGGGCGGAAATTTATAGTGAATCCTTGGTTATTCCTGGGATAGGGTGGAAATTTATAGTGAATCCCTGATTATTCCTGGGATAGGGTGGAATTTCATAGTGAATCCTTGATTATTCCTGGGATCGGGTGGAATTTTAAAGAGCATAGACATTTTAATTGTCAAACAAAAGGGGTAGTCTGTTTTACATACTGCAAAATGTATTTCTCCTATTATGTTGGTAAAACAGAGAGAAGCATAAGAACAAAAATATATACAAACACAATAAAAACATCAGAAAACGAGTATTGACTAATGATTAGCAAAACAACATTATTTGCAAGGAGAGTGTTTCTTTATTCGGGGAACTTGAACAAGTTGACCAAAATCCTGGGGCGGGGGGTGGAGTCAGTGGGAATCACTCTTGCAGTACCGTGAGTTATTCTGGCAAGTGAGACTGAGTGTAGCATACCCCCCTGGACTTAATGACAAAGTGTCTGTGGTTCCTGTCTTAAATTTAAGGGTGGCCCAGTTATGACCCCCCTGACTATTCCGTTATACTAACATGAATACAGGTATTGCTGTAGGTGAAAGTGTGCCCTGGTGATTATATTTCAGAATCTTTAGTTTTCCCTAGGATTCTTATAAGAATGTTTATATATATTTTATATATGTATTTTGATTTCTTTTTATACATGTGCACGGACCTTTTTATGTGTATATTCATTGGTACTTGTGGTTCATATGGTGAATTCATGTTTTTATTTTATTATATTTAGGGTCTGATATATAATCACTTAAGTTTATACATGCCTATTGAGGTTTTTTTATTGTATTAATGTGTTACTTAAATAATATCCAGGTGTTGACCGATGAAGTTGTTTTAAACAGTTTAAATTTGAACTTCGTGATTTGGATAGCATTTCTGATGAAATCTCGTCTAGAGATGAAAGCAGTTGGTTTACCGACTGTGTGTACATTTAAAAATGAATAATATTTACTGATACAGGATTCTTTGTGTCTATGTTATTGAGTTTGCTTTGGTTTACAGTTGTTGATATCTCGGTTATGGGAGCTATCACTTGTGTTTAAAATGCACATTTACGTTAAAGAATGCTAAACTGGATTACTGAAGAAAATCCATTTGCCCACACTAATGGCACTTCCCAAACTATTTTCTGGAAAGAAATTTTGCAACAATATTGCAGTTAAGTCTAAGTGAAAAAGAATTGAATGTTTTCTATAATATGACCATCAGGTCTATACACAGTAAATAAGATTATCCTCAGGTGATTTAATGTAAGGTTTGCATATGATACACAGTAAATAAGATTATCGTCAGGTGATTTAATGTAAGGTTTGCATATGATACACAGTAAATAAGATTATCGTCAGGTGATTTAATGTAAGGTTTGCATATGATACACAGTAAATAAGATTATCGTCAGGTGATTTAATGTAAGGTTTGCATATGATACACAGTAAATAAGATTATCGTCAGGTGATTTAATGTAAGGTTTGCATATGATGCACAGTAAATAAGATTATCGTCAGGTGATTTAATGTAAGGTTTGCATATGATGCACAGTAAATAAGATTATCATCAGGTGATTTAATGTAAGGTTTGCATATGATACACAGTAAATAAGATTATCGTCAGGTGATTTAATGTAAGGTTTGCATATGATACACAGTAAATAAGATTATCGTCAGGTGATTTAATGTAAGGTTTGCATATGATACACAGTAAATAAGATTATCGTCAGGTGATTTAATGTAAGGTTTGCATATGATACACAGTAAATAAGATTATCGTCAGGTGATTTAATGTAAGGTTTGCATATGATACACAGTAAATAAGATTATCGTCAGGTGATTTAATGTAAGGTTTGCATATGATACACAGTAAATAAGATTATCGTCAGGTGATTTAATGTAAGGTTTGCATATGATACACAGTAAATAAGATTATCGTCAGGTGATTTAATGTAAGGTTTGCATATGATACACAGTAAATAAGATTATCGTCAGGTGATTTAATGTAAGGTTTGCATATGATACACAGTAAATAAGATTATCGTCAGGTGATTTAATGTAAGGTTTGCATATGATACACAGTAAATAAGATTATCGTGAGGTGATTTAATGTAAGGTTTGCATATGATACACAGTAAATAAGATTATCGTCAGGTGATTTAATGTAAGGTTTGCATATGATACACAGTAAATAAGATTATCGTCAGGTGATTTAATGTAAGGTTTGCATATGATACACAGTAAATAAGATTATC
Organism: Protopterus annectens; assembly: GCF_019279795.1. NCBI lineage: Eukaryota > Metazoa > Chordata > Ceratodontiformes > Protopteridae > Protopterus > Protopterus annectens. The sequence continues at coordinate 445,417,252 of NC_056742.1, forward strand.
GTCAGGTGATTTAATGTAAGGTTTGCATATGATACACAGTAAATAAGATTATCGTCTGGTGATTTAATGTAAGGTTTGCATATGACTTGATACTTCTCTGTATGGCGGATGCCACTCATTTTTGAAATTTTGTGTATTAGTTGAATTCCCAATGAATTCCATCTGCAATTTACTTGTAATATAGAGAGTGAATTCCCTATCTGTGTGCATTTGCAAGAGAAAGAAGATGACCAAACAGCAGCCGAGGTATATAGAAAGTCAACTACTGCAACAACATTTTTCCGTAGTTTTTCTAGTCGTTCTTCTAATAGTTTGAATATATTTTCTTTATTAGGAATTATTGAGATATAACTGAAATTGTGATATGCAGTGGATTTTGAGAGAATTGCCAAGAATTAAAAGGACATTCGTGAAGCAGAGGTTATCCAGGGGCTGGGGCAATATTATTGGAAAGCTAAAGAAGGACCAAGATACGGTCTAATAAATAGAAATTTAGGGCATTGTATTATTTATTTATTTTTTTATTTATTTTATTTATTTTACATTTGTTAACTGGGTTAGTTTGGCTGAGCTTTTGGCTCATTTTCAGCAGAGACCCGGGGAGAAAAGCTTCTCAGGACTAGAAAACAATTTATTACATTTTAGTAACATAGTAGTAACAATCAGCTGGGCAGTCACTGTGGTGCAGCGGTTAGTGTTGCCGCCTCACAGCAAGAGGTTCTTCGGTTCGATTCTCGGCTGGGGTGCCTTCTGTGTGGAGTCTGCATGTCCTCCCTGTGGTTGCGTGGGTTTCCTCCGTGTGCTCCGGTTTCCTCCCACATCCCAAAGACATGCAGTAGGTGAATTGGACACACTAAATTGGCCCTAGGTGTGAGTGTGTGTGTGTATGCCTTCTGTGGAAGGTTGGGCGCCTGGTTGGCAACTCGACACCGTAAAACTCCACTGCCAATCATGAGCGGACAGATGATCCGCAGTGGCGACCCCTAACTGGGAAAAGCCGAAAGAAGAAGAAAAAGAAGTAGTAACAATCAGCTATAGGATCTTACAAGCAGAGACCTGGAGAGAAAAAAAACATACTCAGGCAATTCAATTATACAGAGTATTAACAACTGGCAAACAAGTATGTGAGTTGTTACAAACAAAGTTTTAAACAATTAGCAGAAGAAAATGTGACTAGTTACAATATTATTTAAGCTGCTTAGAGCAAAATGAGTTAATAGTTAGGCAGATGCTTATTTAAAGTGGGTCGGATCTAGTTGTATAGGAGTTTGGAAACAAGAAAGGAAAGTAAGAATGGGTAGTAGGAGATGTAGGGGAGGTAGAGTATAGGATACAGACTAGACAGGTAGGTTGTTTTGAGACTGTAAGAATTAAGAGTGGTTGGAGGTAGAGAAAGGGAAGAGGTAGACGAGGCAGGGGAATAGTGTTAGAGATACATTAAGAGTGAGGTGGTGAAATAGGTGAAAGGATGGTGGTTTTAGGGTGGTTGGCTACAGTGGCAAGACCGCTCTGTTTTTAGGTATTTCCTTGTGGCTAATTTGAAACTTTTGCTATGCTGGAGGGATTTTATTTCCAAGGGGAGTTGGTTCCAGGACGTAGCTGGGTTATAGTTATAGAGAAGGCAGCCTATTTTGGTTTTGGGTTTGTAGATGTCTAATAATTCTTGATTTGAGCTGCGTAGTGTCCTAGCAGGGGAATATTTGGATATGATAGTGGAGAGGCTGGGGCAGAAGGAGGGTAGACAGAAGATAGAGTGGATGATTTCTAGTTGGTATAGTTGGATCAGCTGAGGGAATTCTAGCCAGTCTAGTTGCTGTACTGCTATGCAGTGGTGTGACTTGTAGGTTTGGTTAGCTGCAAATCTGGCGATCTTATTATAGGTAGTTTCAAGCTTGGAAATAAGTGTAGAATTTAGGTTTGTGAATATGGGCAGCTGTACAGGAGTTTTGGGAGTAATAAATCCTGGGAGAGAGTTATTCGGGCAGTGTTAGTTAAGTATTTCTTGCTACAGAAAAGGTGTTCCAAGTTTCTAATTCTTTTTACCAAGTTAGTAATATGGAGATCAAACTTAAGCTGATCATCTATTGCAACACCTAGCAATTTAGTACTAGATTCAGCTGAGATGATAGTGTTGTTGCAGGATAACATGGTAAATGTACTTTTGAGTGTGGTGATGTTTTTAGGGAGGAAGAGTAGGAGCTTAGTTTTTTTTGGATTAAGTATTAGTTTGTTATCACTAAGCCAAGTCTCAGTGGTGTGGAAGGATGCCTGGGTAGTTGAGTGGAGGTCAGTTGGGTTGTCAGCAATGGTTATAACAGCTGAGTCATCAGAATATTGCACAAGGGATGTCTGGGGACAAGAGGAGTAGAGGAAGTTGGTGAAAATATTAGAGTAGTGGTCCAAGTATGGACCCTTGGGGGACTTCCATTTGTACAGTGAGAGGGGAGGATAGTGCAGAGAGACATTTAACTGATTGCTGGCGGATAGATAGATAGCTGGAGAACCAGGAGATAGTAGGGGGAGAGAAATGTAAGTTAGTGAGTTTATCTAGAAGGAGTGGGTGAGAGACAGTGTCAAAGGCTTTAGAAAGGTCAAGGAATAGGCATGAGACAGGTTTATTGTTATCATGAGCTAGGGAGACTGTGTTGATGAATGATATGAGTGCAGTAGTTGTACTATGCTTGGGACGGAAACCATGCTGTGTGGGTGTGAGAAGTTCTTCCTGGTGAAGGTAATGCATTACCTGCTTGTGAATGCATTTCTCTAGGATTTTGGAGAGTGGAGAGAGTATGGCAATCGGTCTGAAGTTGGATATGTCTGAAGTAACATAAAACTGGGGATATGCCAGAAGTAACATAAAACTGGGGATATAAAAGAAAGAACAAGTAAATGAGATATATTTTGGTTTCCTTAACAGAATAGTATGAATAACAAAGCTGTTAGAATATTTTGTGAGTATTGGTCTCCGATAAAAGAATATCTAGAATTACAGCATGATTCCTGGTGTCATAGTATAATGGTAGCAACATTATGGATTTAGTTAAAGGAAACTTACCACCCTTGAGAAAAAGCAAAACTTTCTTTTTCCACTATTACACAGAGGTACTTTTAAGTATTGTAGATGGCATATATGTATGTAGCTGTATAGAGAATACCAGTATATGTGTGATTAATTGAATTCAACATGCAATAATGAAACATTTAATGACACCGTTTAATTTATGATATAACTTTTACATGTAATATGGATTACACAGGGGAAGCAGCAAGGAGTTTTAAAACAAGGATTCAAGGTCATTTGAGGGCTATAACTGGGGGAAATGTTTTGAATGCAATGGCTAAACACTTTGCAGTAAGTCATGGTGGAAGCACAAAAGATTTTCATTGTAAGTTAATATAACGGCACACGCATATTAGATAGACAAGGGAACAAAGTAAAGAAAAAACATTTAGATAAATTAAAATATTTTTTTATTGTAAAATATAATACTGTGTACCTAAGAAGAGTGAATGCATTGCTTCCTACAAACCATTCATAGAATAAGTTAATAATTTATTTATTATTGGACATTTTATTTTCTTCCCCAAAGGCTGGTGATCAAATCCCCTCAACTGGTTGAATGCCTTCACCTGTAAATCCCACTCCTGCAGACACCCCATGATTCCATGCTGGGAGAGTCCTCCTTCTGGGAGAAATCCTACTCTAAGGATGCCCCATTCTCTTTAAGCAGGCTCAAAGGGCTAGATTCTCTGCTGTGCTAGCAGGTGAAATTAACTTGGCAGAAGAACTGTCATGCATCTAATGAGGGGCTTTTCTGCTGGCCTATTTCCCAGTCCCCTCATTGTGCTATCTTTATCCCTAGGCATAGACTGGGATGGGCTGTAACAGGGACATGCTAAGTATGTGTCATGACCCTGGCCATGCTTGACATACCATATCAGTTCCCTCTACCTCCCAGACCACTGTCAATGCTTTTGAGTCCTGGCCTCTGCCAGCATTGTCCATTCCTACAGGATAGGCACTCATATCCTCCCTGTCACTTTGTCAGGTGCCTGAGCCATGGACCAAACTCTAGCTGGCTGGGTTATAGTCAGGACTTTATCTCTTTATACATTGGAGTGAGTTTATTTATTATCAGAAGTTAAAAAGAAGTATTTAATGGAAAATAAATGAGAGTATTGTTATGTGGTTTAATTATGTTTGCTAAGGAATAGTTATATACGTCACTATTAGAAGTTTTGTAAGTATTTAATGGAAAAGAAATATTATGTGACTTAATTAAGCCTGTTAAGGAATTGTTATACAAGATTTAAACCTGAGGAAGTCTAGATCTTTTGAGAAGGCTATATGCTGTATCACTAAGGGATCTGTATAATAAAAAAGTCAGAAAAGCCATGGAAGAAGGGTCTTTAGTTCTTGTAGAATTGGAACTTTGATGAATTTCATTTAAGCATATTTGGAAGTACATTTAAAATTAGAACAAATTATATCAAACATAAAGTTATATGGGAAATCTTTGGCTAATAACTGACTTCAGCATGTACCGTAAAACGTGTATATCTTTAATGTTCCTTGCCACTGGGTAACCATCTTAGAGAATGTTCTATGTACACATAGAAACATTTCTGTGGGATATGGCAAAAATGACAGGAAAGTTATATACAAGGTAAGTTGCTAGCATATCTCAAGGTATCGTATTTAAAGGCTTGAAAAAAAAAATGGCAGATATGAGATGGCAAACGGAGTAATGAAAAAAATGTGGTACGGTTGAACAAAATATATAACATTTATAAAAAATGCCTTCTTGAAGCATTATATAACATTTATAAAAAAAGGCCTTGAAGCATTTTATTATTTTGTATTTACATTGCTCATGCTTATGTTAATATCATTATTGCAACACAAAGACAAAAATTATGTCTGACTTGTATGTATTTCTGCACAGAGTTTTGCTGTATTTCTGCTCAAGAATTACTTTGCATACCTCCGTGGCACAACATTCTGAAGTGCTGGTCTGCAGCCGCAATATGGATCGATTTGTAAATGTTTCAGGCTCCTTTGCCACGGCTGTGGAGCTGGGTACATTTTGGTGTTATGTAAATGACAGGACCCTGTCTTGCTATGATTATTGCTTGCTGTCTGTATTTTTGATTGTTTTGTTGGATGTTATATGCATCCTCAATATGGATATAATCTTTGTTTTTTTTACTTTGTGTAGATTCTGTCATTGTCTTTGCTTGTAACCGGTTTCTTCTTGGCAAAGTTTCTGTTTTGACTCTACTTTTTATGCTATTGTTCTGTTGAATTTAGTGATTTGTTTTTATACTGCTGGTGTGATGTTTCCTGATATTGCTGTTGGTCTCTGTGGTGGGATAACTTCATTTTATTTGCCATTACTTTAAAAGCTATGCTGCATTTATTTTTCTTTTTAGTACTCTGGCTCATTGTTTTTTTCCTTTTGTTAAATTAGTTATAGGTTTTCTATTTCTGTCATGCATAGTCATTAATGCATTCATCTGTATATAGCTGTAGTCACTGCCGTGTACTTCTCTAGTTTGATTTTATTTGTTCTTCCTGGTTGCATTGTGGTATACTGTCCTAACTGTTCAGGCCTTTCTGAAGCTATTTTATATACAAAATTGATTAGGTATCCCTTGTCTGACATTTATTATTTATTCCTGTGGTTAACTTTCTTCTTTTTTATTGAGTGATTCCTTTGTAGTTCTCATTGGTAATGTGATAATTCTTGTTGTGATTGCTTCTGTTTTACAGTAAACTTTTATTCATTATAAAGATAGCAGTTTAAGATATAAGAAGATATTACAAACAGATGCAGCCTGGCCTTCCACTGGTAATCATCAAAGAAAGGTAAAAGGTATGAGGAAAAACAGGTGTATGGTACGCTGTATAGTTAGCTTTGATTATATATACTTGCTGAGATAAAACATGTATCGGATATACTTTTGTAGATACTTTTTGTTTGGATCCATAATAGAACAATGAATCTTAATTGATGAAGACTCCAAATATTGTAACAAAATCATCTGATCTCTTCAATAATGGATACACATAGTGTTACACATTGCACAAAACCAATAAAAGTATTTTTTTCAGGGGTGTGTGTGTGTGTGTGTGTGTGGGGGGGGGTTGTACCTTCTAACATAAGGAATTTCTCTCCCATCCTACCCTGATGCCTGCATATACAAAATCCAAGATCATGCAAACCTGGAGGAAATGAAAAAGTAATAAAGGCAAACAAATTCCTTTTACTCAGGGTGTTCAACCTTGTAGATAACATTAAACACCATAAATTACTTAACAGCAGCCAATGCACTGAAAGACAGACAAAATACCACGTCTGTTAAAGATTTGTGCCTCACTGAGTGTTGATAAACTATTATACAGGAAAAGGTAGTGTTCCATTTTTATGTGCAAACATGGCATATATTTCAGAAGTTTATCTATATGTCTGATGCAATGTCAAAACTATCATTGGTTTGTCTTAAACCTATTTGCATTTTCCTAAACTATACATACTTATAATAAAAACAAAAAACAAAATAAAAAAAGTATGAGTTCAGATACTACATTTTATACGCAATTACACATGCAATCCCAGAATACCTTAGCTCACCTGTAACAACCCTCAAATCCACATCTGCATTTACTGTAAATTATGATAAAAAAGTAAAATGCGAACATCTCCTATTCACTTCAGTACTTGGGTGTAAAACATGAAAGTCAGTTCATATATTTCACACACAAAATATGCACGTGTAACCCTGAATAATGACCACCTCAATCAACACCTAGAAATTAAATTTACTCAAAGTAGCACAAAAAGTGGAAAAAATACAATAAAACTTAGTAAACACAACTATTTAGTTGGAAAATACCATTATACTAACTCCAGCATATCTGTACTTTGGTGGTAGGGTAATGTTTGAGAAAGAAACAGACATGGACTTTGTATATATTCCTGTTTTCTGAACTTTAGCCTCCATAAACAACAATAATAAACAAAAACTGAGGGTAATGCTGCTCAACGCCAGAAGTCTAAACCTCAAAATGCACGCACTCAATGCTCTCCTCAGTATGGAAGAAATTGACGTATGTGCAGTGACAGAAACCTGGTTCAAGGCCCCAGAGAGCACCCCAGCACTACCAGGCTATAACTCCTACCATACCTTTAGGTCCCAAAACCAGGACCAGAACACAAAAAGAGGGGGTGTGTCCATATTCATCAAGAACACCCACACCTCCAGGTTAGCAGCACAGCACGCGGAATCTGAGACCATCCAAGTGCAATTGACAGCGGGTAAATTGAATGTTCAATTTATAGCTTGCTACAGATCTCCCACCTTGTCTCAGGACCCTCACGCAGCATTCCTGAGAACATTAGAAAGTATGAAGATTCTACCCAACACCATGCTACTGGGTGACTTCAACTATCCAAACATTGACTGGGAAAACTACTCAAGCTCAAATGCCCTAGCCCAATGCTTCCTTGAGTTTATAAACTCAAACGCCCTTGAACAGCTGGTCACCACTCCCACAAGAGGTGACAACATACTGGACCTGGTCATCACCAACATGGGGAACCTATGTTCCACACCTGAGGTAAACTCGTCATTGGTAAGATCAGATCACAAACTAATCACACTGGACATCCACATCCCAACCCCCCCAGTCAAGGAAATCAAGGTAAAAAACTTCTCTAAAGCCAACTTCACACTCCTCAAGACCGATGTGGGAAGTTTCAAAGCTCCATATCAAATGGAAAATGATGACCCATCAGCAGAATCCTTTACAAGTGCATTCTATGAACACCTTCAAGAATGCATGGACCGAGCCATCCCAAGTAAAACCAAGACCAACTCCTCAAAAAAAGAGGAAGCCAGTCTGGTGGACCCCAGCCATAAATAAACTTTACAACAGAAGGAGGAAACTCCTGCAAGATAGAACAAAATCCCAAAATAAGAAGGCATCTCTGATTAGCATCAGTAAAAAACTGTGCTCCCTCATTAAATCATCCAAGGCCAACTTCGAAAGAAAAATAGCCAATGACTCTAAGGATAACCACAAGGCCTTCTTTAACTATGTCAAGAGTCTAGGGGCAAACTCTCAGATATGCTCCGAGCTAGTGCATAACGGCCATAAATACACTGAACCAACCGACATTGCCAACATCCTGGCTGACAAGTTCAGTGCAAACTTCACCCCCCCTCCACCAAAGGGGCTAGCACCCATCCCAGAAGAATGTGGCGCTCCAGATATCTCAGACACACAAGTAAAGACAGCCCTTGCAAAGGCCAAAAACACAGCATCAATGGGACCAGATGCTATCCCAGGTTGTGTCTTACACGAGCTTCAAAATGAACTAACCCCCCCATCTCAAATCACTATTCAAACTCATCCTCTCTACAGGCTATGTACCCAAAGAATGGCGTACAGCAACAGTCGTACCACTCCACAAAGGTGGTGCCACAATTGACCCTGGGAGCTATCGCCCTATAAGCTTGACTAGCTTGGTCTGCAAAGCCATAGAATGCATTACCATGGAGCTCATTAACAGGGACATTGGGAACCTCCAGACACTGGACCCCACCCAGTTCGGCTTTGTTAAAGGCAGATCTTGCCTCCTGAACTTGGTCGACTTTTTCGAAACAGTCACCAAGGCCATAGATGAAGGGAAGGTGGTCCACACAGCATATCTGGACCTCGCTAAGGCGTTCGACACCATCCCACACTCAGGAATCATAGACAAACTCACCAGCTTAAATATCAACCCCCATGTCATGAGATGGGTTGTCAATTGGCTCTCAGACAGAACCCACGTGATAAGAGTGGCAGGCACCATGTCTGACTCTAAACCAGTCACAAGCGGAGTCCCACAGGGCTCAGTCCGGGGACCCCTCCTGTTCAGTATATATTTCTCCGAAGTACAGGCAAAGGCGGAGGGACTGTGGCTAACCATGTTTGCAGATGACTGTAAATTGGGTGCAATAATTGACTCTCCAGCTGACACAGACATCCTGCAAAAGGGTCTCACAGAGACAAATACCTGGTGTCAAAGTCACGGCCTCAAGCTAAATGCCAAAAAATGCATAGTAATCCCATTTGGGAAAAACAAAGTACCTACAAACTACCACATAGATGGGAATCCACTAAGTACAGAAGAAGTAATTAGGGACCTGAGTACCCAAGTAGATAGCATGCTCTTCTTTGATAACCACATAGCCAAAACAGTCAGGAATTCCTTCTATGTGGCACACCTGATCACAAAGGGTTTCTTGTCCAGATCCAAGGAGGTGATTGTGCCCCTTTTCTCCTCACTCATTCGGCTCATAATAGAGTACAATGCCCCATTTGGGATGTACCTCACTAGACACCTGCAACAACTAGAAAGACCACAGAAGTACCTCACTAAGAGGATTAAGGGCCTTAAACAATTACCCTATGAAGCACGACTAAAAAAGCTCCAGCTCTTCTCAGTCGCTTACTGTCTGCTCAGAGGTGACCTATGCCTGACCTATAGGGCCATGTCAAACCCTGAACTAATGGACATGCTTCACCTCAAAAAACGAGATCCCTCAGAACCACTCGTTCTAGCGACTTGAACCTATGTACAACAATAAACAGGACATGCTGGAGGGATAGATTCCTGTCCCAGCGACTCCCTTCACTCTGGAATAGAATCCCAATCCATATTTGACAGAGCTCCTTTCTGACCCTCTTCAAGAGAAATCTTGATGAGTGGATGGGTAATCGTAAGTTCTACCCTGGGATCACTTCAGGAGCCCTGTTGACAGAGGCCCAGGTTACTAATCTAATGGGGAGGCAAAAGCCATCACTCTGTGGCTAGGCTTATAAATGCCCATGGGCAGATAGCCTAGTACTTACCTATGAACCTATAAACCTATGTTTCAAGGACTACAGTTGTGGTCATCAGACTTTTATCAGAAATCCTTCCGATATGTAGTTCAACAAGCTGTTAGTATAACTGAATATCTCTGTTACTGAAATTAAACTGTGGCGATCCTGTATTATATGTGTGCTGTATGCTGTGAAACCTGCTGGGTATGGTTACACACAACCTCCTTCTCCATCACTTACATATTCTGTCTCCAAAGTCACCAAGACTTAGAAGGATTTAATGTCCTTGGGTTAATGACTAATTGAACATCTAAACTCTGCCATCCTGGACTGGTGGGTTATTATGGTGGACTCTGACATCTTGGATGAATAAGACATGCATTTTAAAAGTTTATCATGGTCATACATAGTGTTTTATTGAATGGATGAGATGTTTATAAAGCTGTAAATTATGGGTTAAGACAAAATTAGATCTCCCTAACTGCTGCTGCTGACACTGATGGCTGGATGGAGGGGATGCTGAGGTTGTAGCTAGACAAGATGAAGATTAATGGAAAGATGACATGTATATTGTGAGGGTGGCCTAATGGTTAAGGTGTTTGCCTAACAAACACAAGGTGCAGGGTTTGAGTCTGACAAGGGGTAATTGGCTAGGCTTAAAATGGCTCGCAAGGGCAGTTAGCCTAGTACTAATCTATGAACCTATGAAGCCGAATATGGAGAGTGATGAGATGACCAGAATGGATGGGAAGATTTAACTAAATACTGGCTGCAGGAAAGAGCTGTCAGTGACAAACGAAGAGAAAAATGGATTTAAGAAATTCTTCAACTTTTTAAGAGGTTAATAGCTAATTGAGAATCGGTTATAAAAGGAGGAGTATCGTGTGAGAATCGGTTATAAAATGAGGATTATAGTGGTTAGGATGAGCTTGGGTATGTCTTACAGAAATGCTATGGGCATAATTATATGTTTTGCTAAAGACGACTTTGAGGAGTTCGGCTTAGACAATGCTGCAGATATAAATAACGGGATGTGTGACTGCAGTGCTGTATTTTTATCTGGTGCAGGGATAAGGGTACCACATTAATCATTTTTCATTTAGTTGAATTGTGCTAAATATGACATGTTTAACGAAATTACAGCAATTAGTCTGTGAGTCACATTACTCATGATTGTACAACTATACGGTTAGTATATTAGCATTTACTATGTCATTCACATTAGTTTTGTTTGAGTATCATCTTCATCGAGTGAGATATTAGAATTTAGTCCTTAATTCACATTAGTTGTAGTTGTGAAACCACTGAGTTAATATATTGACATGTAGTCTCAGATTCACATTAGTCATGGTTGTATGACCATGGAATTGGTATATTAGCATTTGGTCCTACCTTGAAGAAAAGAGAATATTTCAATGCATTGCCATCACAGACATAATATTTGTAAGCCTGTTTATTCAGCTGTTCAATCTCCATATTACAGGACTCGCTGAAGTGGGTCCCAACATTTCAAACGGTTAACAAGTAAGCATGTAATAATGAAGTGAAATGTTTGTTCGGTTTTGAGGAATGACATGCACATAATGATTCTGCATGGTGTAAGGGCAGAAATGGAAGCAAATGAAACAGAAAGAGGGACACAAACCTGGAAGATATAATGGCAGGAGGAAGTTGCAGTTTCTTTACGTAATAATTATGCAGAAGAGGCTAAAATTCACAAAAACAAGGTGAGGAAGATATTAGGCTAGTAGTGATGCAGAAAGCAACAACTGAAGCAGAACAACGTTTTACTGCACACAGGAAGTCAGTCAGAGCATTTACTGCACAGAGGAAGTCAGTCAGAGCGTTTACTGCACAGAGGAAGTCATTCAGAGCATTTACTGCACACAGGAAGTCATTCGGAGCAAACCACGCCTCGGCCTTTTGGCTAAGATCAAGTATAATGTTGTAGAAAAAGTATAAAGATGGTGCGATATAGGCATCTCTGAAGCATGATGGCGTAATGAATGATGGAAACAGTTTCTGTTTTAAGGAGAGTGACAGTAAAACAGAGAATTTGAAAAGCACAAGTAAATATAAGAAGAGAGAGTCTAACAAAAAGAAGATTAAACTAATACAAGTATGAATTAGAAGAGTCTAAGAAGAAAATGAAACGAACAATGTAGCTGTTACATAATCAGCTCTCATGTTAACAGTATGTAGAATTTAACATATTACTTTTGTTACAAGAGATGTTTTTATGTGGTATAAGACCCAAGAACAGAGAAGAGAAATGAAATATACAACAGGCTAAAGGTATGACTAGACTGTAAAACATTTGGCTACTTTAGGAGGATGCAGATGGAGGGGTCGTAATAACGTTCAGGAACAAACTGGAATATGGCCAAAGACATGGGACTTTCTAATGGATCTGCACTGATTATAAATGCTTTTTTTTATTGAGTGTTTTGGATCATCAGTGCACATTTCTCACAGAAACTTAAGGAAAAGAAGGAGCTTTTTATTATTAAACCATTTTAGCATATGTTTCTGTGTGATGGGCGGTTGTTATATAGACCTACTTTCCTTAAAGGGAGATAAAATGAAACTTAACACTAAAACAATGCAGTTCAAATGGAGGTTTGTCACTGAGGATTTAGAAAATAAAGTTGAGGATACACCTATAATCAAATAATAAAATAATGTCATCAACAAAAAAATAAATAGCTTAAGAATTAGGTTCTTCAGATCATAGGATGTCACTGGTTTGGCAGGGGTGTAACCAGAAACTGTACACGAGAGCAGGATGTACATCATAAACTTGGATGAACATCTGACACTGAACACAGGGCTGGGCACTGGCAGACTGGTAACTGAGTGAGAAGCAGCGTGCGAAGGTATCTGCTTTATACAACTTGTGTTTTTCTTCTTTATTTTGTTGCTGCAACACCTTGATAATTCACTCAGTGACTAGAAATGACTTCACAAGAAGTAAGGCTCATGGGCTCATTCGGTGACAAGAGGTAACCACCAGAATAGAATGACGTTGTTTCAAAGTAATTAAGATTAAGTAAGCTCAGTAATTAAGATTAATGTCAAATGCTAATTAAAAAAAGAGTGAGAACTGAAGTGCAAAGCCAGATAAATGTAAGCACCACTATATCTAAAAGTAGCAGTCATGTTTTTAGTTTAAAATACGTGCAAGCCACAAATAACTTGTAAGGGTACATTACCGCTATTAAGTAAGTGGTAAAACTAGGTTGCTATGCATAAGTAATCGTATGAAGATGCCAGTATTGCAGTTATACATTCCTGTTTCATGGCAGAGATATTTGTATCATTTTAGGAAATTTAAGAAAGTAGCTGCCCTTAAGGAAATAAGGTGCCTGAATGGTTCCAAATTTATTATGGAGACTCTCTTTTTAAGATGAGCAGTTGGTGTATAGCAGTAACATATTCATCCCAAATTTTTATGATGATCAAGAGATTAACAACATCATAAATGTAAATTTATATCTCCTGTTCAGAAACCTAATTGATCACTAATTCAAATAAAGAAAGACCTTATTTTTAAACAGTAATAATTGTGCCAAATCCTGAGAGAAGAAGTTGTTGTAGTCAAAATGTATAGAACAACAAGCACCGAAAAGAGAACAGTTGTAAATAAAAGATTTGAAGTGGCATTGGTGTTTTTGTAAATTAGATAGTAATTAAAGTATGGCGACTTTTTAATAATTGGCTTAGCTTCTGGTGTCACTCCAGTGGGCTCTAATACCTGTCAGCATGGGAGATCAGGGTTAGCAGACCATATTGCTTTGCTAAGGATGCTTTGCACCTGGCCCTCACTGGGCTTTTGGATACTAACTAAAACTTTATTCACAACCTTAGAGCCTTTTTTAGGCAATATATCGAAATGACTAAACTACCAACATATCAAAAAAAATAATCAAAAAAGAAAAACAAAAGCAAAGCACCCTTAAGGTGCTACTGCTCAGTGCTAGGAGCCTAAAAAGAAACTCCAAACCTTATAAGTCTCCTAACTCTGGAGAATGTGCATATCTGTAATGTTACTGAGACTTGGTTTGAAGTCGCAGAAAGTACTCCAGCAGTGCAAGGCTACAGTGTCTTTCACACATTTAGGCCAACAGCAGCACAGACAAGAGCAAAAGGTGGACGTGTCCTGATCCAAGTAAGCAATAAATACTACTCCTGCTTGGTTAAGCAGGATGTTGCCCCGGAGTTCATCTACATTGTAGTCTCCATAGACAAGGTTCATCTCCATGTCCAGACCAGCCGCAGATCACTCTCTATGACCGATGATGCTCACAACTTTTGCCTAGACCTATTAGAGGTGCCCTGCATTCAACTAAATATCCAATTCATGGAAGACTTTAACTACTCCTAAGTATAATGGGAGATGTACACTGCCTCTAACTCACAGGCACATTTCCTGGACTTCATCAACATAAACACTATGGACCAGATGGTGCGCACTCCAACCAGGGGATTAAACATACTGGATCTAGTACTCACCAACATGGGAAAGCATTGCACCTTCTCCTGTGTCACATCTTCACTGGTGAGACTGGACCACAAAGCTGTTTCCTTTGAAATAAAAATCAACTCATAAAACCCAACCAAACCAATATTAGGTAAGAATTTTTCAAAAGCTGAATTCATCATATTAAATGATAGTTTATCAAGATGAACAGCTAACCCAAACCCTGAGAACACAGCTACTTATGTAGAATTATTAACGTAAACCCTATACAAACATGTAAATGTCTACACTGAGTCTGCCATATCTACCAGAAGTACGCCTAAATCTAACACCAAAAACAAACCCCACTGGTGGAATCCCTATCTTAACAGAGTATATCACAAAAGAAAAATGTCATGGCCAAATTCAGAAAGAGCAAATCTCACAGAGACATAGCTCTCTGATTCAATTAAACAAGAAACCAAGAGCTCTAATAAAGGTTCAACAAGGCCAATTATGAGGTCAAGATAGCCTTCCAGGCTAAACACAATCACAAGACCGTCTTCAGCTGTGTCAGGAACCTTAAAGTTAACACTCAGCAGTGTTCAGAACTGGTGGTAAATGGCAAAGTCTTCAATGACCAGGGTGACATAGTGAATCTATTGGCTGACAAATTTAGTTGAAATTCACCCCCCCCCCCACTATCCCCAGTGAAATCTGTTCTAGCAGGGGGCAGGCCCTAGAGGTGCTTGCTAAGTCCAAAAACACTGCTTCAGTGAGCCCCGACAGTATCCATGGTTGTCTCCTAAATAGACTAAAAGATGACCTAGCAGGACCACTTGAGGTAATCTTCAACTACAGCTTCAAAACAGGTTACATGCCAGGTTGATTGAGGACTGCAATGTTCATCTCTCATTACAAGGTGTGGACCATCAACTGACCTTGGGAACTACAGACTCATCAGTTTGACAAGTCTAACATGCAAAGCCATGGAATGAATTATCATGGTAGTGATCACAAGGACACTAGTAACCTGCAGATGCTGGATCCATCCCAGTTTGACTTTGTTAAGAGAATTTCTTGCCTATTGAACCTGGTAGACTTTGTTGAAAGGGTCACTAAGGCTATGGATGAGGGAAGATGGTGCATACTGCCTACCTTGACCTAGTCAAGGCATTCGATGCAATACCCCACTCAAGTATTATTAACATGCTCTCAGAACTAGTCATAATCCCAGCATAACTCACTGGATTGTTCACACATAGGACCACAGAAGTCAAGATTGGTGAGACCACCTCCACTAGGAAACCAGTCACCAGGGAAGTACCCCTTGGCTCCATGTTGGGCCCACTCCTATTTAGCATGTACTTCTTGAAAGTCAAAGTTAATGTCAGAGGCCAAGTTTGCAGATGACTATAAATTTGGAGCTATCATAGGTTCCCCCATGACACCAGTATCCTAAAAGACGGTCTAACACAAAATGACTGGTGCTAAAGTCACGGATTAAAACTTATTATGAAGAAATTCGTTATAGTGCCCTTTGGAAAATTATCCACCCAAGTTAATTACTGCATTGATAAAACACCCTTAAGAGCTGATCAGCTAGTTATGGATTTGGGAACATATATATATATATATATATATATATATATATATATATATATATATATATATATATACATATATATATGGTTCCCCTTCACAAAGTCGAACGTTCAGAAACTCGAAATGCATATGGCCGAAGCCATATGCTCGAATTTCTGAAGCTCAACTTCATGAAAGGGAGCTCGAAAACAGAAAAATGTAACATAACAAAGTATTTTTGCAGAGGGGCAAGCCCCCCTGCACCCCCCACACCCCCAGCTACTTATTTATTCCAACTCTGAGATTGTACTACTGTGCAGAAAGGGAAATCTCCTGTTCTGCGCTGTATGCCATTCCCCATTCACAGAGTCGAGCTTCCACAATTTCGAGCATATGGTCTTGACCATATGACTTTCGAGATTGTGGCCATTCGACTTTGTGAAGGGGAACCATATATATATATATATATATATATATATATATATATATGTGTGTGTGTGTGTGTGTGTGTGTGTGTGTGTGTGTTTGTGTGTGTGGGTGTATATCTATCTATCTATATATATATATATATATATATATATATATATATATATATATAGTAATCTGGTATCTGATCAACATGTAGCCAAAATAGTAAGAAAATCATTCTGTGTCACCCAACTCATAAGTAAGAGGAAGGTATAGTACCACTCTACTCAGCCCTTATCAGACCCATCACTGAGTACAAGCAACCCTTTGGCATGTACCTAACCAGGTATTGCAACAGTTGGAATGCCCTCAAAGGTTCCTCACCATGAGAATCCAGGGTATGAATACCCTGACCTACAAGGATCATTTTACGGCCCATCTCTGTACTCAGTCTCCTATAAGTTACTGAGAGACAATGTATGGGTGGCATGTAAGGCATCCTCAGATCCAACTCTGATGGATCTCTTGCACATGAAAAAACTAGATCCAAGGACCTGAACTTTGCTTGCAACATAAATAGAACATGCTAGAGAGACTGATGTGTGTCTCATAGGATCCCTGCAGTATGGAATAAGCGTGTGTCTCATAGCATCCCTGCAGTATGGAATAAGTGTGTGTCTCATAGGATCCCTGCAGTATGGAATAAGCATGTGTCTCATAGGATCCCTGCAGTATGGAATAAGCGTGTCTCTCATAGGATCCCTGCAGTATGGAATAAGCATGTGTCTCATAGGATCCCTGCAGTATGGAATAAGCATGTGTCTCATAGGATCCCTGCAGTATGGAATAAGCATGTGTCTCATAGGATCCCTGCAGTATGGAATAAGCGTGTCTCTCATAGGATCTCTGCAGTATGGCATAAGCGTGTGTCTCATAGGATCCCTGTAGTATGGAATAAGCGTGTCTCTCATAGGATCCCTGCAGTATGGAATAAGCATGTGTCTCATAGGATCCCTGCAGTATGGAATAAGCATGTGTCTCATAGGATCCCTGCAGTATGGAATAAGCATGTGTCTCATAGGATCCCTGCAGTATGGAATAAGCGTGTCTCTCATAGGATCCCTGCAGTATGGAATAAGCATGTGTCTCATAGGATCCCTGTAGTATGGAATAAGCGTGTCTCTCATAGGATCTCTGCAGTATGGCATAAGCGTGTGTCTCATAGGATCCCTGTAGTATGGAATAAGCGTGTCTCTCATAGGATCCCTGCAGTATGGAATAAGCATGTGTCTCATAGGATCCCTGCAGTATGGAATAAGCATGTGTCTCATAAGATCCCTGCAGTATGGAATAAGCATGTGTCTCATAGGATCCCTGCAGTATGGAATAAGCATGTGTCTCATAGGATCCCTGCAGTATGGCATAAGCTTCTCATAAAGGTGAAGCACAGCTTGTTCCTGACACTGTTCAAACAAATTTTTGATCATTAGATGGGAAATCACAAATTCACCCCTCATCTGGCTCCTATGTCTCTAATGGACAGACGGGAACAGTAAGTAAATTAATCCCCAGCTAACATATATCCCCATAACCCTTAGCTACCTCCTTAGCAACATACCCAATAGGCATCCAAGGTAATCAGAGACAAAACTGTGATGGGTTGCACAGCTAGGCTTATAAAGGACCTGGTGAGCATTAGCCTAATATGAACCTATAAACCTATGAACTTAGGGCAGCATATCTAACACAGTTTCAATGGAAGATGGCAGTCCTGACCCAACAACAAGTCATAATACATACGAACATTTTGAAAAGGATGAGTTGTGGCAATACAAATGCAATGGAAGCAAATAAACATGTCCTTCAACTATCTGTAATACAAAAAAGTGGAAAAACAAAATGGTAGTGGCAGGCTCCACAGTATAGAGGAATTAAAAGAAGTCACAAATGAAGTGAAAATACATCTGAGCAAATCACAACAGCTGGAAGAAAAGGTTACTTCCTTCCATTGTTTACAAACAATAATTTACCCACCAATTGTACTGTTGTGTTCAGAAACAGATCAGTTGCTAATATCAGTATAAAAATGTTACCATTTAGATACTAAGGTGGTTCATCTGGAAAAAGGCAGCGCACAACACTAAAATGTAAATTTTGGAAATAAAAAAATACATCTATTGAGTTTCAGTAAGCTCATATTTCATGTCAAATAATCTGTTGTGCATAAAGACAAAATAATCATATTGAAAATCTTTAACATTTTGAAACAAGATTGAGATGAAAAAATATGAAAATAAATGGAGACCAATTTTTATATCTTGGGATATATAATGGGTTGCGGTTTATCTGCATGGATTTTCTTAGTTTAACTTTCTGCTATTTTCCTTTGATGTCCTGTAAGTAATTTGTTATTGCTGAAATCTATGCACTTACCGTATATCTTCATAATCAAGTAAGGTGCTGTTTTGTTTTTTACAATACAAAGATGCAAAGAAGGATTATAGCTGTACGTATAAATGGAATGCAAATGACTTACGCATTGCAAAGGAGAGTGTTTTATTATATAAAGCAGAGACAAAAATATGTAGAGTTCATAGGTTCATAGATAGGTACTAGGCTATCAGCCCTGGGGCCTATACAAGCCCAGCCAAAAAGGTACCCTGGCTTTTGCCACCCAAGAAAATTATTTTCCTGTGCCACTGTCGAGCAGAGCCACAGAGGTGATCCCCGGGGTGAATTTCCTATTTCCCATCCACTCATCAAGATTTTTCTTGAAGAGTGCTAATGAGGAGCTTTGTTTGATATAGATAGGTAGTTTATTCCAGAGTATGGGAAGTCTCTGCGACAGGAATCTATCCCTCCGGCATGTTCTGAGATGATCTCTTGATCCAAGAGAGTTCTTTAGATAAAGAACAGACTATTGAAATACAAAAAGATATAAATGGATTAAGTATAGAGAAATAAAGCAATTTTATGAAGAGGCCTGTTGGGATAAGATTGTTATTTAAAATATTTCATATTAGATAGACAAATTCTTCAAAGGTGTGCTAAGTCATGTACTGTTGGCTTCAGTTGATAATGGACTTCGACAGATACTTAAAAGTTCTGTATATGCATTGTCTGAGAAATGAAAGTTATTTTTGTCTAAATTATCAGATGAACTTCAGACTTTAAGATGTATATTTATATTATTCTAGGGAGACTGGAAGATGTTTCCATCTGTAATGTTATATACATCACAGAGGGTAAATACAGATTCATATATATGTTAAGGCATGAACATCTAGTGAAAACATTTATGGACAAGGGTTTGGTACTAGACTACTGCAGAGTAAAAACTTCCACGAGACAGAAACTTTCCTGTCATATATTGGTCAGAAAATGGCAATGAGACTTGATTTGTACTTAAAGATGCCAAGCCGTACTAATCATAGAAATAAAGTACAGATTATGTCCACATTCTGACAGTAGACATACATTAGTTTCATTTGTTATATCACACTTTGAAAAATAGACAAGAATTTGTAATAGGGATTTCCTATTTGGATAGTAGCAAATGATATGTGTGTAACACGAGTGTTATAAAAAATTCTGGAAAAATAGCATTACCTCTACTATGTCAATATCATTTAAGCAGGATTTGTTTAGGGATGATACACGGTCAAATTTACAGACATACCATATTTATAAAAAATAATCAGAAATACAATGTATAGAAATTGATAAGTAATTAGAACAGATACCTAAATTATGGTTATCAACTATGAAAGTTATATATAGCTAGAGAAAATAGGTATAAATTGTAAAAATATGTTGTGATGCCTAGGAGCATTTCAAAAGTAAGTGAAGAGCACACTTTCTTACGAATCATAAAATAGGACAACCTTTTGCATCACAATGTAGACAAAGCAATCTGCCAACAGTATACTAAAGGCACATAGTGATGTAAGGGAGATTATTACAGAGCAGAAAAACATTATAGTTGCATGACAGCAACATTTTTCTACATTGTATCATTGCAGCTGGGTTAATAAAGAATAATCTGTTAAGACCTAATTTAAAACATATTAAAATTAACTTTAAATATAACGTGTTCCAGTTACTCTAAGTGAAACTATAAGGCAATGAGACATTTAAAGAGAAATAAATCGCATGGTTTAGGACAGGATTTTGTGAAATTTGATCAGGTATATAAGGAAAAGGTAGAAGTAGAGATAATTTTGCACATTACAGATTTATACTGGTCAAGCTTCTACTGATAAAGAAAGAGGATAACTGCAGAGATGGTTAGGCCTACATCAGTCTTAAACATATATTATCAAATTATAGCAAAGGTAATAAATAGAAGAGTGGATTTACTTGTTGCATTATTACTAAAAGGGCATCGATTTTATTCATACAGGAGAATTTATTTTTATTTATTTTATTTTACATTTGCTAACCGGGGGTGTCTGACTGAGCCGAAAAGGCCCTTTTTCAGCAGAGGCCAGGGGAGAAAAGCTCCACAAAGAAAAATTACAGACACATTTAGTTATTCAGACATAATCAGTATACACACAAATTACAAGAGACATGTTTTTACAGTGGTATGCGGCACAAACAGTTACAGTGGAGAGAACAATCAAAAAAGATATTAATTTTAAAAATAAAGGTAAGTAATAGATTTGTGGTGTACAGCTGAACTTGTTAGCCAGTGTTTGTGAGTAAGATTGAAAAACTATTATCAATTGCTCTAGATTTAGTATGCATATGTTATCCGCTTTCACTAGCCTGGGGAGCAATCATGGCACTGCCAACTTTGCTTGAGATGTTGCCTGATGAGGTCTTTAAAGGAGGCTTTGGATGATGTGTTTTGAATGCTAGTAGGGACAGAGTTCCATTTTTTAGCCACCGAACTACTATATAGTGCATCTCCAAAGCTATTGTAGCTGTTGGTGGCTTCTAGTAGTAGTTTGCTTGATGACCTAAGAGGCCTTTTGGCTGAGTGATGTTGTACTAGGTTTTTGAGGGCAGGACACTTATTGGGGAGGTAATAGATAGAATGACAGAGGCAGAGCTGATTGTAGGTTAGGAGGTTGGGCAGTTCAAGCCAGTGGAGCTGTCTCAAAGCAGTACAGTCATGAGTTCTATATGAGCAATTTGCAGCAAAACGGGCAATTCTGTTATAGCAAGCTTCCATTTTGCTTAGTTCAGTTTTGTTGAGATTAGTCAGAATGGGAGATGCATAGAGTAGGGTGGATAGAAGTTGGGAGCGAGCAATGGCTGATCTTGTGTTGTTGGTAAGAAATGGTTTGATACGGTAGAGTGACCCCAGTTTGGCATGTACTTTTTAATATTTAAGTTCAGATGACTATCAAATTTTAGGTGGGAGTCTATGGTTATTCCCAATAGCTTAGCCTGTGCCACTGGAGCAATTGGAGTAGCATTTGTGGAGTAGATAGTGAATTGACTGTTAGTGTTTTTGTTAGAACTGGTTATAACCATAAGCTGAGTTTTCTTTGGATTGAGGATAAGTTGGGCTTTGGTAAGGTAGTTTTCAACGTCAGAGAATGCTAGTTGAGTTGTTTGCAGGAGGGTGGGAATGTTTTGTGCAGCACAGATTAAGGTAGTGTCATCTGCATACTGAATTATAGATGCATGCTGTGTGGAGGTGTGGAGGTCATTTGTGAAGACTGTGAATAGTAGTGGTCCTAAGATAGAACCCTGTGGGACTCCTATAGTTATGGGCAGCTGAGGAGAGAGAGAATTTTCCCATTTCACAGCTTGGTACCTGTCAGTTAAGTAGCTTTGGAACCAGGTAAGAGTGGAATTAGATAGATGATATTGGTTTAGTTTGTTTAGCAGGATTTGGTGCGAGACTGTGTCAAATGCTTTGGACATATCCAAAAAATGAGTTGACACTTGCAGGCCTTCATTTTTGAGATGGTTTACTGTGTCTGTGAAGCAGAGGAGAGCTGTAGTGGTACTATGGGCAGGTCTGAAACCATGCTGAGTAGGTGACAGGATGTTGCAGTCTCGGAGATAGTTTAGCATCTGGGTATGGATGCATTTTTCTAGGATTTTGGCCAGGGGGGAGAGTAAAGCAATGGGTCTGTAGTTATTAAGTTCAGTGGAGGTCCCGCCTTTATGTATGGGTGTAACATAGGATATTTTCCAGAGTTTGGGCACATAGTTTTCAACAATTGATCTGTTTATGAGAGTGGAGACTGGGATAGCAATAGCATCTGCTGTGAGTTTCAAGAAACAGCTGGGGAGTAGGTCGGCTGCTGTTGATGAGGTTTTTAGTTTGGAGAGCATGCTTTTGATTGAAGTGGTGGAAACTGTTTTGAGGGTAAAGCTTGTGTTAGTGTTATTTGTGTTGGGGGGATAGTGAGGAAGGAACTGTCCTGTGATACTAAGGATAGAACTGAGTTCACAAAGTGGGAGTTGAATTGGGTTTCGATGGGAACTTTAGTGTCAGGGGTGGTTGGTTTGGGGTAGCCTTTTGGGTGGATTTTAGTAGTTGGTTTACATTTTGCCAAAATTTTTGTGGGTTGTGTTGGTATTTAGTTTGTAATGTTGTGTAGTAGGATTTTTTGTCCAGCCTAATGCATTTTTTGCACGGTTGCGCAGTTCTTGGTACTTAGTTAGGCTTTGTGTTTCTTTGTTTTTTTGATAGTAACGCCAGGCAGTGTCTCTGGACTTGAGGATTTGTTTGGTTTCTTTACTGAGCCATGGGTTTGTAGAGGTTCTAACCTTGATTTTGCGCAATGGAGCGACAGTGTCTAGGTGTTGTAGAAATGTTTTGTTGAAATATGCTACAGCCTGGTCAAGTGGGAGGGATTTTAGGGGGGTCCAGTCACAGTTACACAGTAAAGTGTGGAGGACCTCAGGAGAGAATTGTTTTGTGTTTCTAGTGGATATATAGTTAGTGGTTTTGCATATGCTTGTTCTACTACATATAAAGTATATTATGTTGTGGTCACTTAAGGTGTCTGGGAGACTGCCTGTGTGAGGGTACAATGTGGGGTTGCTAGTTAGGACCCAGTCAAGGATGGATTCCCTTTTAGATTTTTTTATCACACCTAGTTGGAATTTGGACTAGCTGCTGGTAGCCATGGAGATTTATTAGATTACTTGGTGGTTCTGATATACAAGTGAACCAATCTAGGTTGAAGTCCCCCAGAATAAGGGTTTCTTGTGAGTATGTGGAAGAACACCAGGATAAGAAGTTTTCAAGGCTAGCAGGTGTATTACCAGGTGGAATATAGATCACAATTATGGTGATGACCTTTTTAGGGTGAAGTTGAAGTTGTGAGATAAGTATGTCCCGATTATTGGGGGAGGGGTAGGAGTTTGGTAATTGACGGACAGTTAAGTTGGACTTGTAGAGTAAGGCAGTTCCACCCCCTTTACGAAGTGGTCTGTCTTGTCTAATGATACTGTAGCCGGTAGGGAGAACTTCTGAGTTAGCTATGTTTTTATTTAGCCAGGTTTCTGTTAAAGCAACTATGTCTGGGGAGTAGTGTGCTATTGTGGCCTGGAGTTCAGGTATTTTATTTTTGATACTTCTGATATTAATATTTAGCATTAAAAGATGGTTGGTTTTGCTGCTGTTGTTGATTTGCCCAGGGATGAAGAAAGTGGGGGTGTTATGTTCTGACATTTGTGTTTGAGCAGTTTGTGTTGGACAGGATGGATTCGGGCTTGGGTTGGGGTGGATATCCCCACTTATGGTGAGCCTGGAGTTAAAATGGTTATACAGATGTTGGAGTTTGGTGAGGAGTGTGAGAAAGTATTGTGTTTTTTTGGAGTAGGAATGAGAGCATATGTGTTTAGTTCTGAATTGGTCCGTTATGCAGTTCTTGAATAAGTGTGGGCAAATATTATTATAATGTGTGGTGCCTGTGTATGAGAGTGCATAATGCAGTGTTGTGCTACTAAGTTTAGGGATATTGCTAGAGTGATAACTTGTGGTGTTGTAAAGAATTATGAGAAGACAGACTAGATTTAGTTGTGTGATAGTCATGGTTATAAAGTTTATGTTGTTTCTAGGTGGGGGGGTCTGAATAGGAATTATAGGGTTGCACTATATGTGGATGGGGAAGTAATGTGGGTGATGCAAACAATGCCTAGTGGGAATGAGAGTGATTGGGAGTATTTTGTGTGGAGCAAGTTGGTGTGGTTTAATGTGATATGACTTGAGGAGCTGTGATTGGTGGAGGTGATGTGAGGGTGAGCTGTGGGTGTGGCTATGATCACTATAAATGTAGAGGTAGTGGGGGCGGGAGGGAATAGGGGGCAGGGCAGGGGAGCGGAGAGACCCCGAGCGTTAGCGAGGGCGAACGGAGCGGGCAGAGCCAGAGCCAACCAAGGCAAGAGAAAAAGTAAGTATTACTTTACAAATCTGAACACTTTTAAAACAAATTCCTGAGGTCTAATGGCTTACCGGCTAGCAGAATGTAATTGCTGAAAGCACTTGTGTCCTGCTGGGAGACTAGAAATTTAAAGATGGCTCCATGCTCAGCAGGATTCTAATATAGACTTTGTATTGGGGGAGGGAGATAGCACAAGGGGTGTAAACCAGGTGGAATGCAAAGAAACCAGAGAGGCAATCAGTGGAAATCAGTGAAGGCCTCGGAGAGGGTAAGTAATAATTCAAACTACCTGTAAAGTGAAGGAGAGAAGAGACAGCAAAGTTTATTAAGGTTGAGAGTGTGTCTTTACATTGACTTGCTGATTAGTAACCAGTTTGTGCACAGATTAGAGTAGGGAGATACATTAGCAATGATAGAGATGCAAATAAGCAGGTGATCCTCCAAGTGATACAAACTAAGGCAGAAAGAACTGAGAGGGCTGCTTGATGTTTAAATTAATTTAGTCACAGGGATGTGAATTAAATCTATACTGTCTATTGGACAGTTAGGATTACTGTACTATCGGGGGGGGGGGGCACAAGGCTACAACAGTCAGTTTTATTAGCAAGCTGAGAACTACTAAGAAATACTGCTAATGTAATAGCTTCACTCTCATAAAACATACAAGTAGAATGACAGATGTTTAACTTCAAGCACATGATGGTTGCAATGATGATGGTAGAAAATACGTTAGTAACGGTATATGAACTCAGTATTCTAAAATTTGGTGCAACCAAAGCATTCGGTCTGCTTAACAGTAATATGTATTGCAAGTCTCATCCTGTTTACAGCTTTCTATTCCAAATTAAGAATGTCAAAAATGTATATTCTTCAACATAAATCATTGGAGATTACATTACTACTTTTGAATTCACTACAGTAGAATGACACTGATGCACACTGTCATCTTCTTTACGTATTGCCGTACATACATTAATACAATGTCTGGAAAAGGAAAGTGTGGTCGTATAAGTAACTTACATAACCACAGATGTTCGAATGATAACTGCTACAGCAGCCTTAGCTATATGTATTATATCCTGCCAAGGATATAATAGCCAGCCAGCTTCTAAAGCTTCAGGTCACCTTCTACATACCCAAACTGTTGTCAGTTCAAGCTGAACTAACTAAAATTATAGCTTTGGATCCTAAGCCCTGCAGAACTTTCATGTCAACAGAGAGAGGGCGGTTGAGCCCTGAAATGACAATGCTAGGAACAACAAAAAATAAGAGTTTACACCCTGGCATAAACAGCACACCAAAAAACACTGGGGTTGGAGGGAGGGAGCTACTACTGCAGTTATCATTCGAACATTTACTGTCATTGTGAATTTAGTTATACAACTGTACTGTGTTCATCATATTTATCACTGCTGCAGTAGCCTTAGTTGTATGGGTAGATTACACTAGCTTATTACATTTGGGAGATTTAAGGAGAAAAGTCCAGGAGCCCTTGGAGAATGGTCCTAGCAAAGCATGATCCAGACCCAGAGAAGGAATCAAGCTTATAGTGCTTTGTAAACGTATGTAGAGAGGACCAAGTTGCTATTTGTAGAATACTTCTAGAATCCATCCCTTTCCAAAAAGCCATAGATGAAGCCAAGGCCTTGGTAGAGTGGGCCTTGACATTGCCTGAAATAGTTTTGGTGTAGTTAGTATAACAAAAAGCAATTGTCTTAAGACAATTATTATAGCAGTAACCCACGCCTGGGTGGAGGTAATGCTGGATTTACCCACGGTTGGTGTGGTTTGGTCACGACGGTGAAGCCCAAGTGGCCAATCAAAGACAACCATGGATAAATCCAGCATTACCCACACCCAGAAGTGGGTTATTGCTATTATACAATGACATTATTTAAGAAAAAAAATAATTACTTTTCTTAAATAATGGCATTGTGTAATGCCTCCTTGCTGCCCTTCCGCAGCTGTCTGGTATTCTGCGGCAGTTCTGATGTACTGTGCATGTGTATACTTACGCAGTACATCAGAGCTGTGGGCGGAAGCAATGGAGAAAGCAAGATCTCCATTGCTTTTTACACACTGTCTCACTATGTTAAAGGAGTTTAACATAGCGAGACACCTTTAAATAAAGCAACGGAGAAAGGAAGATCTCCGTTACTTTTTTTAAAGCTCTCTCATAGCGAGACAGTGTATAAAAAGCAACAGAGATCTTGCATTCCTTGTTGCTTTAAAAACAGAGTTATACTAATGGAAAAAGTCCGGGCGACCGGACCTTTTTCCATTACTATAACTCTGATTTACAACATGCACGCTGACCAATCAGAGTGCACGTTTTGGAATATTAATGGGGGGGTCATTGTATAATTGAAAATAGTCTACATTGATACAGGTCGTACCTTCTTCTTACCTTTCCAAGAATTTGATCCAAAGCTCTGAAAGATTTAGTTCTCTGAAGATACTAACCAAAACAGAAATAGTGGCAAAGCACAATAACAGAAAACAGCAGCATGAAAAGTGTGTGAAAATACGGTAACAGGCATAACAGCACAGAATGTTGAAAACAGAAAAATCTCTCAAGATAGTGGCCGAGTTGTCTGTGGACATCCAAGGTATAGAGTATCCTTTCTCCTTCATTTTTAGGTTCAGGAAAGAAAGTGGTGAAATGGATAGTTTCGCTTAAAGTAAACTGAGATACTGCTTTAGGCATAAAAGAAAGATTAGTTCTCAAAGAGACCATGTCCCTGCAGAAAATGAGATAGAGTTAATTCACCATGAAATCTTGCAACTCAGATACCCTTCTTTCAGAGGTCAGAGCAATCAGTAAAACTGTTTTTCATGTTAAGAACTTTTAGGCGGTCAAGTTAGTTAGTTCAAATGGTGCAAGTGTTAGCTTCGCTAACACAAAATTAAGATTCTCAGGAGGAGGCACTGGTTTTCTTGGAGGCCTCTTATGCAAAATCTTTTTCAAAAACATGTTGACGTGAGAATGCATTGAAAGAGGAGGATCCATAAGCAGACTTGCAGAAATAACCAATAAATGAACCTTGATGGAAGAGTGAGAAAGGCCATATGATAATAACTCACACAAATATTGTAAAACCAGAGAACAGCTAGCCCTGAATGGGTGATGGTTATGTTGCTGGCACCAACTAGAAACCTTTTCCATTTTCTAATGTATGAATTCTTTTCTGAACCCCCTTGTCATTTCTTCTTAAATGTCTGTTTACCTGCATTTTGTTGAGACTGTTTATTTTGTTTGTTTTTTGCCAAAATTAAGTGAGGGGTTACAGAAGCCCTTAGAAAATGTGGAAAAGGAGGACTGAAAATCTTAGAGATTCTCTGTTTACACCTTTCATTGCACTTTTTAATCACCTCCACAGCAGAGGAGCCAAAAACTAAATCTATATCCAAAGGAGAATTTAGAATCTCATTTTTAACATCATCTGGGATGTTCTGAGAACCAGCTCCAGTGGTCATAGCCT
The DNA here is from genome assembly GCF_019279795.1 of Protopterus annectens. Lineage (NCBI taxonomy): Eukaryota > Metazoa > Chordata > Ceratodontiformes > Protopteridae > Protopterus > Protopterus annectens. The sequence continues at coordinate 445,445,419 of NC_056742.1, forward strand.
GAAAGTCGTATCAATTAAGTCAAACATACACTGTAAACAATGAGCAGTGAGTTGTACAATAGAAGAAATTAAATCGACAGCAGAGTTTTTCTCACATGAATAAACTGCAGGCAAAATATTCCTCATTCTTTCACTGTTAGTCAGAAGAAACTTCATATGAGCCTGATAATTCAAAATTCTGAAAATCAAAGTTACGGAAGCATATACTTTTCCCATACTTATCAATAATCATTCTCCCATCCTTATTAGTGACAGTAGGATTGGAATTAACTAAATGTTTTGCAGCAGTAGGATTAACTAAAGTTATAGCTGCTGGGTCAGGTTTGGGAAGTTTATATATAAAAAAAAAAAAAAACTTGAAAGGGGCAGCTGGCTGAGTATCAGGGAAGTTTTTGGCAGTAACACACACATCCTTCAAAGCTGACGGAACTGGCGGAATAGGTGAAGGTTCGGGAAATTCCTTCTGTAACAGGTCATAGTATTTTTTGAGAGACTGAGAAACCTCATAGTTCTCCCACTGAAAGCACTGGCACATTCTACAAATAGTCTCAGAGAAAGAGAAACCACCACAGGGAGAATCAGAAACTGAGCTTTCCTCTGAGACTGAATCAGAAATCTGAAGAGCAAACTCTATATCTGTCCTTTCAGCTTCCTGTGCAGATTCAGAATCTTGCCTCTCTTCAGGAAAATAGGTATTTATTTTAGCAGAAACTAGTTTATCAGCGGGAAAAACAGTCTGAATTAAACCTTCAGCCAGACCCAATAAATTACTTCTGTCAAAAGAAATTTGAGGAGAAGATACATGTTTAGTTTTCTGATTCTTTTTGACAGGAAAAATAGGGCCACCAGTGTTACTAACGGCAGTAGCAGCTTCCCCAGCGTTGGGCACAGCATTCTGACACAACAGGGAAGTCTTCCCTGTTCCCTCTAGCATGACTGACAAGAGTGTCTCTCCCTTGCCCGCTAAGGGACCCCCAACAGCTGCAGAGGATGTGGCTAGCTCCAGGTCCATAGTGGCGATAGGTGCTATACCAGAGGGATCCAAGGTAAAAGTTGAATGGTTTGAGTAACAACTAATGGCCACAGCAGGGCCACCCACCTGCAGATGAGGCAAAGTGCTAGCCTGATGTGTGGCAAAGGCTGTTTGCTTAACTTTTTATTTTTGTGGCTGGAAGAAGGACCGACTATTGGACTGACAGTTTGTTCCATGATCAAGCCAAAAATAGTGCCTTTTTCCATGAAAAACAGGCAGCAAAGCCAGTAAAAATTTTAAGTTTTTTAAGGTTATTTTTTTCACAGAAAAAAAGCAGTTTAAGACACTTAGTTTGCCCATATAGTAAAATAAACAAAATTTCTCAACAGAAAAAAAATGTAACTACTTTAAACAACAGGAAAAAAATCAGTGCACCTGTTTAAAAGTACAATACAGTCTCATGATAGTTCATTAAAACACAAACTCCCAGCTTTAAAATACTTTTCCAGAACAGGAAAGTGTTGTCAAACAAAACAATTTTTTTAAATGAAAGTTTTTCCCGAAAGGGAACTTATTTGCCCAGCAAAGTAACAGCACAAGCTGACTGCTGATCCTTAAAAGCCTAAAATGAGTGTATTTTTCAGTTGCAGGAAAGTTCTGAAGGGTTTGGCACCCAAACCTGACTTTTTACTCAGCTCAGCTCAAGCTGGCTGATGGTTTGGGCATGCAGAAGGTGCCCTGAAGCTTTGTAAGGTGGCTGGCTCTTATATCTTTGGCAGGATATAACCATATAGCTAAGGCTACTGTAGCAGTGATAAGTAGGATGAACATGCAAACATGACAAATGGAAAATGACGCATTTTACATTAACTTTTGTTATAATTGCCACTCAGCTGGTATGACTTGATAGCCTACTTTCTTTCTTTAGAACACCAAGTGGCTATATAGCAATCGAAAGTGTCTATATTACATCACCGAATGCTTAAAAAAGTGAACAGTGATTAATCGACCCTATGTAAGCGAAAGCTTGCAATGTCGAACTATCATCAGAACAGCGATTTATTTCCGAGGGAAAAAATCGCTGTTCCAACAAAAAAAAAAAAAAAGAAAACAATTTAAAACATTACATTAAGTGGGGGGCTTTGCTCCCCACACACCCACTACTTAAATATACCAACTCCGAGACCACACTACAGTGCCGAAAATGGCAAAGTAATGAAGCGGCCAAGCGAATTCACTTAAAAGCCGCTTCGATATTTTGCCTTTTCAGTCTTTAATGTTCGACCAAGACGCATTCAAAAGAATGCGTCTTCGGTCTTTTAATAGGAACCCCAATAAAAACATCGTCAAAAATATTTCAACCTTCACATTGAATTCAAATGTGGTATCTAAAAGCCAGACTGCTTTCTCAGATCTCTCACAATTGTGCATAAAATATGGTGCGACTCCCTTTCCATAAACAAAATGTAGTAGAGGTTGTTTTAAAATAGATAACCCATACTTCAGTATGTGACTGACAGAGGTAACAAAAGCAGCTCCTAAGATAAAAAATATATATTTAGCTTCATAAAACCCTTTAGAGTTGTACTTAATTATTCCAGATATATTGCATCCATAAATTCATGATATCCGGAAGCAAAATACAAATTCAAAAATGTAAATTTCTGTACTATTGGTATTACTTCAGTTATGTCCTGATTTGTAAATTCCCATTGTGTATCATCAGCCTCTTCAATTCATAATTCTTAAATATATATATATATATATATATATATATATAGATATAGATATAGATATATATATATGTGGGAGCACTGAGTTTAGTCAAAACTATATTTAGCCAACATTTGTTTAATCAACAAAATTTCGCTGAATAAGCAGTGTGTGACACTGCATAATTCTTGGGGTTGGGGAACATACCCTTTCCCTACTATTGTGCAATCTTAGAGTTGGTATATATAATTATCATGGTATGAGAGGGTGCAGGGGGGTTTGCCCTTCTGCAGAAATTATGTTTTTTATCTTTTTTTAGCATGCACCAGGGTTATTGCTCGGTGCATGCACAGTAGCACGTCAACATCACATTTTCAGATTCTGTGATCGAAGTTTTGACAGTTGACATTCACACACACACACACACACACACACACACACACACACACACACACACACACACACACACACGTGTGTGTATGTACATACAGAAACACATATATACATTTATATGAATAAGTTTTATAAAATGAAACAGTAATTGAAAAATGAAAGCAGTTTTCCTTTTCTAGTCCATTAAATCAAAACAAACAAACAAACAAAAGAACACTAACTTGCCCGTATTTATCTTTATACTGGTTTTGTTAACGAAATGTTTTAGTTACATAATGTGTAGGGCATGGGTTAGGGGTTGTGGTATGGTTAGCACACATGCATAAGGGTGGACAGGAGACTTAGAGTTGAGTCAACATTCCATGATAAGTAGTCAGGGACAACCCACTTGAAGGAAGACCTGGTGCAGGTGGAAATAAACTGTAGAAGTTATATCTCTCAGATGGCATGGGAACACCCCCAATGTGAGCTGGTAACTGTCATTGGTGATATGAACTCTGGTCTTCCCTGCTCACATTACTACCACTCTGACCCTTGCAAAGTTAAGCAGTTTACAAGATGGATGGATAGATGGATGGATGGATGGATGGATGGATGGATGGATGGATGGATGGATGGATGGATGGATGGATAGGTTGGTGGATGGATGGATGGATGGATGGAAAAATTTAAAAACATTTATACAATAATGGCCAAAAATGTAGAATGGGATATTTTTGTTAAAAGTGTACTAAGGTGATAATGTAAATAAAAGAAAAGTGATTTACCAATGTAATTCAATAATTTCCTTTTATCCTTAGATGAAAATTATTGTTAATACTGTAAATAAACATTTAGCCCTACTTTTTGATAAACCCAAACAAAAGGATAAAAAGATCACATAGACAAACCATTCAGTGAAAGTGTAAGGAAGACCCTGGCAAGCTAGAGTCTTGGCTGTGTAATACTTTAAACCTCCTTTAGTGGATGCACTTGGGACATAATGCAAACTGGTATGTCCTTTAAGGGGTCGTGCAGTAAGAAGACAAGCAAAATGATAATCAGGCAGAAATGAAATAATGAAAATATAAAATATAACGAAGAATCAATTAATTAAAATTAGCAGAAATTCTAGATTATTTTTTTTTATTTCTTTTCCAAATACTCCAGGAAAAGACTCTCTGTCTATGTGTTTCTTTAGTGTGCTCATGGAATCTTTAAGCAGAAGAGTTACTGATCTCCCCAAAGTTCAAGGGATTTCCATAGAAGGGATATAAACAAAACGTTTAGCCTGCATAGATGACTCACTTCCTTTTCTCTTTAATTTGTTAATCATACCTGATCAGAGGTTCAGAAATCTAGTCCAGTAAATTGTTTGTTTTTCAGTTTGTAAGCAAGGGAAACAGCAAGCATTAACATTCTAAATTTAACAAAATTGTAAATATCCCTATTTCATATTGTTCCCACAAGTCAATGACTGTCTGATAAGCATATGATTTTTGTCTAAGTGTTGGTGTTTTAAATGATACAGTTAGCACTAATAAGTGCTTTTCTGGCTTGTTTAAAAGTCCCACGGTGACAGGAAGTAAAGTTCCTGTATTAATGATGAGCAGATAGACCATAAGTCATTTAGTAATGGCTATAAAGCATAAATAAAAGATTTTAAAAGACACGTTGTTGAAAGACATGCAAGGGTTTTGACTGGGTATCACTGACAGATAGTGTTATGTAATTTACACTTGATAGTAATATGATAAAGACTATGACAATACTATATACCGAAAGATAATATAAATAACTGCATTACTGTAGAGTGATATGCTATTTTCATCACCCTAGGATGTGGTGTGCTATGCAAACAATGTTTCCCTACTAAACACAACATGCGATTGCAGAGTTTATTTTGTTTTACGGTATTTGATGTGTGCTCTCAATTGTTTCAGCCTTAAAAATGATAAGACGAAGAACAGAAAGCTGTGAACAACTCAGGTGCCACTACAAACTTTTACTTACAAGATAAGCACATTCATCTTAACATAAAAAAACTTCACTAGATAGGTACAACCATTAAATCATGACTGACCAGCCTCAACGTCAGATTCAAAAGTTTCAAAGATGTAAAGAGCCATTCCACCTTTGCAGCATGAAATACTTCACATTACTTATAAAACTTCCTTAAAAATATGCATTAAACCACAAAAGCACTTAAAATACATTGCCCTTATATTTCATTCAACAAACCAACACATGGTTTATCCTGACCACGCTTTTAGTTTTAATAAACAAGGTATTGAAGTGCATTCATGCAGTTCTGGCCAGATTCCTGCATTTAAGGATTGTTGCCAGTACAGTTCTCTTTTTTCTAGCTGTAGTGGCCAGCCCCCCCCCCCCCTTATATTACAGCACACTTTTTCCAATATTGTGCCCTAGATTTTTCTGTATTTGTTTAAACAGAGCATTTGCTGTCTTTCTCTTTTTAATTTCCTATAGATGTTCATTAATCCCATCTTTCAGTTTACACTCAGTCTTTCCCATATAGAATCCAGAGCATGTTTGGCATATTGCTGCATACACAATACCTGTGCTGTCACAATTAAATTTCCCTTGTACGTTAAAACTTTGTGCATTAATAACAATGCTTTCCCCTGTTTTTATAAATTTACAATAATTACAATGCCCAAATTTATTCATCTTTGGGTCCCTACTGTGTATGTTTGCTTTCTCTTTCTAAAAGATGTTTTTCATACTGGTATCTTTCCTGTATGCTATCAGTGGTTTGTCCCCCATTTTTTTTTCACCAAAATATCTTTGTTTATTATATTCCAGTTTTTGTTTAGTATCCACCTTACAATCTCACTTCCTATGGTGAATGTAGTGATAAAAGCACTTCAAGAGGGCAGACCAGTAGCCGATGCATCTAGAACATTAACCCAAACTGAGATGCAGTATGCTCAGATTGAGAAGGAGCTTTTGGCAATAGTATATGCATGTTACAAGTTTCATGATTATATTTATGGTCGAGCTATTCAGACTGAAACTGATCACTAACCTCTAGTCGCTATTCTAAAGAAGCCTATGCATTCAGCTCCAGTGAAATTCCAAAGAATGATGCTCAAATTGCAAAAGTACAAGTTCAAAATGGTCTATACAAAAGTCAGACCTCATCTGGCTGATACCTTATGCAGGTCACCCAGAAATATGACAGAACAGCTTGACACAGAGAATTTGACTTTGATGTGATGTCAGTGTGTAATTTTTCTACCACTAGACTTGATGAGTTAAGAGATCACACTCAGACTGATCCAATTTTGCAGAATCTCAATCACTACATTAATGCTGGATGGCTGTCAAAGCAATCTAGTGTATCACCTGAAGTGCAAACATATTTTCCTTACAGAGATGAATTGTCGAGGGAAGATGGCATTATTTTCAAAAGTCCTAAAATTGTTGTTCCTGCTTCCTTTCAACAAGTGTATATCCAGATTTTGCATCGTGGTCACCCAGGGTCATCATCCACTAAGACAAGAACAAGAGAATTATTATTTTGGCCTTCATTACCAAAAGACATTGATAAAGTACTTTCTTCATATTCAGTATGCAATCATACTAGACCACATTTGCAAAGAAAACCACTTCAGCTAAGTCCAGTTCCTGAACTACCTTGGTCAACAGTTGCAACTGATATCTTTGAGTGGAACAATCAACACAACTTAGTTTTGGTCGACTCTTATTCAAATTAGTCTGAGACTGATATACTACCTAACGTAACATCCACTGCTGTTATTACTGAAACATCATTTCTTAGTTCATGGTAGTCTACACAAAGTTCTTTCTGACAACGGATGTCAATTTACTAGCTAGTTGTTTCAGAAATTTACAAAAGAATGGGATTTTGTATATGTCACTAGTAGTCCTGAATATTCTCAGTCCAATGGTCTAGCTGAACGTGCAGTGCATGGTGCAAAGCAGTTACATGAAAGGTCAAAGCGTGACAATACCGATGTGTTCTTGAATTTGCTTAATCTCAGAAACATACCCTCTGATGATATTCTTGGCTCCCCTGCTCAAAGACTACTTTCCAGGTAAACTAGAAGTACGCTACCCATTACTTCCAGTTTATTGATGCCTAAACCTAAGAACAATAAAACCATCAAGGCTCAGTTGTTGAAGAAGCATAATATCCAGAAATCTAGTTACGGCAGATCGAGCAGATTACTTAGTCCATTGAGGGAAGGAGAGGTGGTACGAATATAGACAATGAAAGGTTTTGATCAAATTGGACAGATTACAGGCATCTGTGCCAAGCCAAGATCTTACCTGGTAGACTCCGAGGGTGTGGAATATAGGAGGAACCATAGATATCTTCTCCCTGTACCAGAATCATCATCACCATCACAACATTGTTTCTGTGATGCAGACTTCAAATCTAAGAGTGAATTGGACATTGTTTCCTTACCAGAATATGTTCAAAGTTCTGATTCCATTCCAGAAGAGGTTCCAGACATTCCACAGGTCAAACATTTTGCATAGACAGTTCCAGTTGCTAAATCTAATTCCCAGTTTTCTGTCACATGATATGGACGAGTATCAAAGCTTAGTGTGACATACACAGCAGGGTGGAATTGATTTTATATATATATATATGTATGTGTGTGTGTGTGTGTGTGCGTGTGTGTGTACTTAGTATTAGATAATGCATGACAAAGAATTACCTGTGATTTGTGCATGCTAAATAGACTCATTGCATTGTATGATCTAGTTCTCAAAGAGGTAGGATGCAGATCAGAATGCAAGTGAAGTGTGCTGTGTCTTTAAGAAGCATGTCAAGGCTGTACGTGCACATATAAATTCCAGACACGTGTAATCCATAGTGCCATTTTGTAAGAGCAGTAAGCGTGAAAGCATGCAGTTGTTATTTTGTATATAAGTTAGTTAAATTAAAGTCAGTAAACTTCTATAGTGATGTGTTTGTATAAAATAAAGCTGCTTGAACAGAACCCACGAAGACTCTTCTGTGTGTCCAAAGTAGGAGAGTAACAGTATGAATGGCAGTGGGCTCAGAGCCAAACCCTGATGCACACCCACTCCCACCGAGAACCCCATGTGAGACTGAACACTGTTTGTACTTGAGTCATTGAGTCCTGGCACATAGCTTGCACTAATTTTATCAGTGTTTCTGAGATTTTGAACCACAGCAGGATTGCCCAAATTAGCTTTCGTGGGACCTTATCAAATTTTTTCTCCACATCTAGGAATGCCCAGCTGGAATCTTTCATGTCTTATCTCTTATTATTATACATAGTAAAATATGCTTGTTAGCTATCAAATGTCATGGCTCCGGCCTTAGTCAAGCATGCATTTGTCAACAGATACTTAACTATTTCCTGCTTTTTTGAATATTTGCCAACATTTCCTACCAAATGCTCAAATAGTCTCATATAATTTATTTTAGTCATTCATGGGTGGGGGAACGGGTCATGAGAGGGGCGGCATTCTATCTCATCTCCTCTAATCTGCTTGCTATTGCCTCACATAATATAATTTCTACTGTAAGAGGGACTGATAACGACATACAAAATACATTTAAAACAAATTGGTGTAGAAAATGTGGTCTTCTGTAACTTTGAAAAATCTCTATGAAAATATATTTATACAAAATAATATACAGAGGAGGCAGGACTTGAAAATATAGCATTAATTACCAATTTATATGAGTAACCACCATTTGCAAGAGGGAAGATTTCTATAATGTTTCTCATAATCTCTTTACTGCTGGCATCCTTTGAAACAAATTCATTCTTTCCTTATTGATTGACTAATAAACAGATTAAACAGTTGTTTGTAGATTCCTGAGATTAACTTTAAAGTAAGATGTCACATTTTGAATTTTATTGTGCAGTATAATGTATCTAATTCTATGTGTCAGATTAGCATATTAAACGTAATCTTTTATTGGACCAGTATTACAAAATTATGAAATACTTAATGCCTTAAGGCTATACCAATGCAACAGTTTGTCCCTTTACTTGTTTGGGTTCTAACGCAGAAAAAATATTGAAGTACCTTCTTTCTTTAAAACTTGAATCAGATCATGTGAAGATTTTTTTTTTTAGAGGGAGTAATCATAGGTAGAAATGGACATAATACCACGCTTGGATATTTTTATTATCATACTGAAACCTACTAATGTCCTTACCTTGTCTACAACTATATTACCAAAAATGTTCATGTCTGATGTACCTTAATTCACATTATTGGAACTAATGGCATTTTATAAAATTCTCAACCTTGGAGCTTTTCCCCCCAGTAAAAATGTGTTGCAGAATCTCATTTTTATTTAGCCATTTAATCTGTAACCCAACAATTTCCCAATTTCTTTTTATCAAGCTAATGCAGCACAAGTAAAATCATTTATAAGCATTGTTACTGAATACTATATTTTCGTTTGGTTTGCAGTGGTCATGTAACAAGAAATTACAAAAATAATATTTATTTTTTCAGCAACTTGGATGTAGATGTACAAAAAAGACATTTTGCTACATTACATTGAAAAGAAAAGAACAGAACATAATTTGCTGCCAACAACAAGTATTGCTGGTTTCATTGTTCTGCATTGGTTACTGGTATATTACTAGTTTTGTATGCATAATAAAGTATTTTTAATTCAGAAGGTACCTATATTGCATTTTTAAAATGTAATATATACATTGTCATTAATAGCCCTAGATGTTTATTATTAATTATTATTGATTATTATCTGCAAAATCTGATCAAAGAATCACATTTTGCAATATAATCAACACTCCTCTTAGCCAGGTTCTAAAGGCACAAGAAAGTATATTATCTTTTCTAGATCATTTGTGTTATTTTTATAATTAAAATATTCTTATCATTAACATTACATACAGTTGTATATCAATTGCTGTGTTAGATCTGCATGAACAAAATTAACAATATTAGTCAATGCATTTATCTGGCTAGAAGGCTTTAGGTGCTCACCTTAAATGCTGATAAACTGTCATATCCCTCACAGTATAGCATACAATAAATTTGTTTGATGATGTTTACCAAAATTATGACATGTTGTCCTGTTACTGTGTGAGTGTGTGTGTGTGTGTGTGTGTGTGTGTGTGTGTGTGTGTGCTGATTTCTGTTTGGAATTTGTACATTTATACAGTCATTAGTCCAAAAGATTTCCTTTCTAGTCGTCATTAAGATATAATCAACTCATACAGTCCAGATGCCTGTTTTTCTTTTGCTTTGCAAGTTTCCAGCAGGAATTGTATAACAGATACTCTGAAGATCCAAAAAACCTGAGGAAAATAATAAAAGTTTCACTGGTTTCATTTTCCATTCATAGGCATCTCTGATTGCTTTTCTATGCCTTATGATTGCACACCTTAGTGAAAAAGGGATGCAATTTTGCCACAAAATGTTACAGAAAATAGACGATACATACATGCATAATTACAGCTCATATGATTAGCATTTTCTCTCTTTTGCTAGCAGAAGTCTTATCTCTATAATAGTCATTGTAGTTAAGGCCATATTTAGAGATCATAAAATAATCATTTTTTTAGGCAGTTTTGGTTTTCTCCATCTCAGAAGGTGAGGTTTGCATACAGCGTGTTTATGATACACTGTTTTTGCTTTGTTCCTTAGTATACATCTTCAGCCAAGGATGTATCAACCTGTAAATTCTTAATTCTTGAAATAATCAGGTTGCAGATAAATAAGCAACAGTAACATTTTGTTACAACTTGCATATCATATTTTGTTGTAAAATTTTCTAACAGGTAACATCTTATAGGTTCATAGGTTCATAGGTTGGTACTACGCTATCGACCCTAGGGCCTATGCAAGCCTAGCCATAACAATTCCCTGGATATTTCTTCCCAGAATATTTACTTCTCTGGGCCCCTGTCTAGCAGGGTGACTGACATGATCCCCAGGGTGAATTTCCTATCTCCCATGCAATCATCAAGGTTCCTTTTGAAGAGGGCCAATGAGGCACTCTGCTTGACATGTATGGGCAGTCTATTCCAGAGTATGGGGAGTCTCTGGGTCAGGAACCTATCCCTCCAGCATGTTTTGTTCATTGTGATGACAAAGTTTAGATCCCTGGAGCATGTGGCTCTGAGGGATTGGGATTTCTTTAAGTGGAGCATGTCCAACAGCTCAGGGTTTGACATGGCCTTGTATGTTAAGCAGAGATTGCCTCTGAGTAGACAATATGCCACAGAGTATAGCTGGAGTTTTTTTAGATGGTCAGCATATGGCATCTACTTTAGGCCTGTGATTCTTGTAGTGAGGTATTTCTGTGGCCTTTCCAGCTGTTGCAGATGTCTTGTGAGGTACATACCAAACGGGACATTATACTCTATAATGGGTCTAATGAGGGATGAGAACAGTGGGACAATGACCTCCTTTTTTCTGGATGAAAAGCCCTTAGTGATGAGGTGTGCCACATAGAAGGATTTCCTGACTGTTGTGGCGACGTGGTTATAGAAAGTGACACCACTGTCCACCTGTGTCCCCACGTCTCTCATCACACTTTCAATGTTTAGCATCCTGCCATCTATGTGGTAATTCTTGGGTACATGTTTTTTTCCAAAGGGGATAACTATACATTTCTTGGCATTAAGCTTGAGCCCATGGCTCTGGCACCAAGCATCTGCTTCTGTAAGGCCTTTTTGTAGAATATACACATCATTTGGGAATTCAATAATGGCTCCCAGTTTGCAGTCATCTGCAAACTTTGTTAGCCAGAGTCCCTTAGTGTTGGCCTGTACTTCAGAGAAGTAGATACCAAACAAGGTTGGTCACAGGACTGAACCCTGAGGTACTCCACTTGTCACTTGTCTGGAGCTGGATTTTGAGTCAGCTACTTTTACAGTCTGGGTTCTGTCAGTAAGCCAGTTGGCAACCCATTGAGTGACCTAGGGATTTATGCCCAGCTTAGTAAGTTTATCTATGATTCCAGAGTGGGGGATGGTGTCAAAGGCCTTGGCGAGGTCCAGATAGGCTGTGTGGACCACCTTACCCTTGTCCACAGCTCTGGAGACTGATTCAAAGAAGTCAATCAGGTTCAGAAGACAAGATCGGCCCTTCACAAACCCAAACTGGGTGGGGTCCAGTGTTTGAAGGTTGCCAATGTCTTTGTTTATAAATTCCATGATAATGCATTACATGCCCTTGCAGATCAGGCTTGTCAGACTGATGGGACAGTAGTTCCCGGGATCCAAGGTGGATCCTCCTTTGTGAAGCGGGATAACTGTAGCTGTGCGCTACTCAGTGGGCATGAAGCCTCAGGTGAGGCTATGATTAAACATGACACAAGTGAGGTGCCAGTTCATTTTGTAGTTCATGATTATCAGAATTTGGCAATATTTTAGTATTGAGATGGGCCCTTTAGGGGGTGAGGGGGGGGGGTGAAGTTGGCACTAAATCAATCTGCCAGGATATTGGCAATATCCTTGGGATCAGTACATTTAATGCCATTCTGTTGTAGCTCAGAGCAGATCTGAGCATTGCCATTTAGATTCTTGACATAACTATAGAATGCCTTGTGGTTGTCTTTGGAATCTTTGGCAATTTTATTTTTGTAACTAGCTTTTGAGGATTTTATGAGGTATCTCAGCTTCTTACTGAGGCTGGTGAGGGAGTTTTTTGCATCCTGGGATTTTCCTCTTTTCTTCAACAGTTTCTTCCTTCTGTTGTATAGTTTGTTTATAGCAGAGGACCACCAGATTGGCTTCCTTTTTTTGGAGAAGAACATCTTGGTTCTATATGGGATGGCACGATTCATGTAAGAGTGGATGTGCTCGTACAGTACCTTAGTGTAGGATTCTGCAGTCGAACTTCCAGATCCTGTCTGTGTGGGTGTTGTGAAGTTTGTCACTTCTAACTTCAGTAGCATGAAGTTGGCTTTGGAGAAGTTTATTAAGGAGGTTTCCTTACTGGAGGGTGTAGGGGGTGGGATGTGGATGTCAAAGGTGATTTGCTTATGGTCAGACCTGACCAATGAGGGGTTCATAGGTTCATAGGTTCATAGATTAGAACTAGGCTAACTGCCCTTGTGGGCCATTTCAAGTCTAGCCAATTACCCCAAGTGGGAATCAAACCATGCACCTTGTGTCTGTAAGGTAAACACCTTAACCATTATGCCATCATCCCACTGGTGTGGAGTATCTGTCTCCCATGTTGGTAATGACCAGGTCTAGGATATTGGCTCCCCTGGTGGGACAATGGATTAGTTGATCCAGGGCGTTGGAATTTATGAATTCCAAGAACCGTTGGGAAAAGGAGTTGGTACCCGAGTAGTTTTCCCAATTAATGGCAGGGTAGTTGAAATAACCCAGTATTAGGGTATTTGGTTGTATCTTAATATTTTCCAGTATGTTTAGAAAGGTGTAGTGAGAATCTTGGGGCATGGTGGGGGATTTGTAGCAAGCTACAGTTTGGATTGCAGTCTTACCTAGTGTTAGTTGCACCTGGAGAATTTCATGCATTGTGTTGGGCAACTAGCCTGGAGGTGTGAATATCCTTGGCGAATATGGACACTCCTCCACCTTTAGCGTTTCGGTCTTGGTTTTGTGGCCGAAAAGTGTGGTAAGAATTGTAGCCCGGTTTTGCAGGGATGCTCTCTGGAGCTTTGAACTAGGTCTAAGTTACTGCACAGATATCGATGTTCTCCATTTTTAGGAGTGCCTCGAGAGAGTGCATTTTGAGGTTTAGACTTCTAGCATTACCTTCAGATTTTGCATGGTTGTATCTGTTACGGTGGTGGTTTTATTCTTTGAACCTTGCCTAAAAAAGGCACTGTGGGGGTGACAATCTTCTTTTGTTAAAGTCTTTTCTGTCTGTTATAAAAATTATTTATTTGTATACTCAAGATGTTGCAAATGGAATGATAAAAGACATTTGTCATTCTGTATTATTAGGCACTACTTTTAAGGCAACTTGATACATCAATCTGGAAGGTAGTCATGTATTGGCGCAGTCAGCAGATAGCACTGTTTTTAAATACTGACCAATGCCCTTTTCCTTTCTTTTGTTTTTCAGTAATTAAAAGCATGCCACATTCTCCTTGCAAATAATAAACTAATCTGGCTTAGCATTCTTGATTTGAAGGTCTAAACGTCTGAATAATGCGACTTTAAAGTTGTTAAAATGGAATCTTGCCAAAGCAATTTGGCAGTCAATTTTATATTAAAATAATTATATATGGTATATCATTAGCTTGATTGCATTTACATTTCATTAGCTGCACGTACAGTGCCGGAGGAGGGAGATTACATCAGACCCATATAACTTTAGGACCAATGAAAGGCTAGCAAGTACGGTGGATGCACAGGACAGAGTAACTTGTATAAAAACAAAAAAAAGGGCCAGCACCAGAAATTAGAAGCAGTAAATGTTTATTATAACCAGACCGGTTTCAGCATATAGCTTTCCTCAGTGGTTAGACATGATTAGCAGTACAGAAACTGCTTTTAAATATAGTATCCAATAAAGCAATAAATGACATAATTTCCTGTGAGAAAAACATAATTAAAAGATAGTGCAAATAGATCTTATGTGCAAAAATAAACCTAAAAAAATAAACAATTAGAAATGCAGAAAAATATAAATGGCAATATTATACTCAAAATGCAAGGCATAACTCCTACTTATACACAATATATTACAGTTTATCATTTAAACCTGGTGGAAAGAAACCACCTAATTTGACTATCCATTTCTTTTCATTGGTATCAAGTAAGTTATGCCACCCTGTTTTGAAAGATTTGTTTCCCAATATTCTATCAATGATGGTAAATGTAAATTTGGCTGAGTTGTGAATCAAGCTGTGTCTATACAAAGCATTGGTCATTCTAGCATTCCAGATGTCTTCTAAATGTTCTGACATGCGACATCTAAACTGTCTTGATGTTTGTCCAATGTAAAATGCTTGACAAGTACATGTGGCCAAATAAATGTCTAAATCAGTTCCACAGTTTGCAAAACAATTAATGTCAAATAATTTGCCTGTGTTCTTGCTAGTAAAGTTTTTGGTCTTAAAGACATGTTTGCAAAAGGAACAATGCCCACATGGGTAACACCCAACTAGTTTCTCCCCTGACAGTCATTTGGTGTTGAATGACCTCCTGGTACCTAATCTTTTTATATTGTGAAAAATGAGAACCTAATGTTTTCCCCTTTCGGTATGAAAACTGACATCTGTTGCCCAACCAGTCATCAAGCCGTGCATTAGTTTTGAGTATATTCCAATGTTTGTCAATAATCTCAATGAAATGGCTAGTGTTCCTTCCGAACGTGGTAACCAACCGAAGAGTATCCTGACTATTCCTGGTATGTTTATATCTGTACGTCAAAAGGCTATCCCTTGGTTGATTGTGTCCATATAACTTTGGACCCATCAGATTGACCAATATTCTATGTAATATTGTGGAGAAACTTTTAATGGAGCACATCTAGAATGACAGAAGGGGTCTATGTCTGTTCCATTTGAAGTTATATGAGATTGCTAAAGAAAGATCTTGCCTTCAGAAACTTGTGGAATTCTAAACTGGGTTAACAACAATTACAATATATGCCACTTATCTTAATCTTGCTATGGCATTATGGATTCACTTGTATATAGAAATAGCTGACAAACTGAAGGCATTAAAAGTGAATTCATATGTAAGTCATACGGAAAATACAGGTTAAGCAACAGAACAAAACAAATCAGGACAGTAGGATAGGAGGTTACCCATCAGAGGGATATTAACAGAATACACTTCAGATAGGGTTCCTATCAGCTGACCAAAGATGCAAGTTAGCAAATGTGACTTGGTCGAGCTGTAAATGCCAAAATGGCAAAATATCGAAGCGGCATGTAAGTGAATTCTTTCCCTGGGAAGGAATTTGCTTGGCCACTACGGTCGTTTGCCATTTTTGGCACTGTAGTGTGGTCTCGGGGTTGGTATATTTAAGTAGGGGGGGTGTGGGGGGCAAAGCCCCCCACTTAATATCATGTATTAAAGTGTTTTCTTTTCTTTTTCTTTTTTGTTGGAACAACGCTGTTCTGATAGTTCAGTTTTGTAAGCTTTTTCGTACATGGGGTCGATCAATCACCATTTGCTAACCTAAGCATTTGGTGATCTAATATAGACCCTTAAAATACACCCTATTTCCTTGGAACTTGGTATAAGCTTGGGAATACTTAAAAAGGTCTGCATATGTTCTTATCTGCATATATTATATGAATAAATGTGCAAGTCGTTTTTTAGAATCACCTTTGTTTTTCTAACTGTTGTAACTTGTGGGCATGGAGTAGTGTTTTGATATCAGAATAAATTGTTTTCAAATATGCTTAATAGAAAATTCCATAAAGGAAAAATTCCAAAAAGCTCTAAAAGATGGCTGCAAATAGTATTACAGGCAACAAATAGCAACTATTTACAGTATGGATTTATGTTATGATTTGTGAGTGGTAAAGAAGATCTGGATTTGGAACATTGTGGCACATCAGGCACTATTATTCATAAATTGTTATAGTTGCAAAAGGGACAAATTGCCTCATTAGGTAATGCATGGGGTCAGACATTGCTATTAAACACAATGAAAACACACAACACTTTGTGTGTGTGTGTGTGTGTGTGTGTTTACTACTATCACGAGAGCATGTATGTGTATATATATATATATATATATATATATATATATATATATATATATATATATATATTTATAGCTTTACCATCATATAGTTGACAGTCAGAATAAATTCATACCTTAAATGTTGACTAAAAACTTCGACTTGGAATGTCAAGAAGGTCAGAATGTTGCAAACGCACTTCCTGTTGTGAATTCGACTTTTCTCGACATCTGAAGACTGCAGTCTGACACTGCGCATCACGTGCCAATTTTGCAGTGGGCTGAACCACTGAACCCCCCCCCCCACACACACACACCCCCTGCAAATTAATTATTCCAACTCCAAGATCACACTGCAGTGGGGAAAAGGGTAACTTTCCCAATTGCCACTGTACCGTGATCTCTAGTTACAAAATCAAACTCATATTATTGGAATTTATGTCATAAAGCACTGTAAATCATTCAGTGGTAATAAACGGTGTCTGTCTCAGTTGTCATGGAATACAGGTCTAATTTTTCTTCTTGACATATTATTTTAAAAGGCATTGTCTGAAAGGAACTAAAGTGTATAAAAACACTACAACATTCTCTAGAGAAGTAATTGCTGATTGTAATGCTTGTGAAAATTCAGCTAATGAGTCAGTGTGTGCAGTAAGAGATGCATGTGATGTACTCAAAAGCGGTAACGAGGGCAGTTGTGGAGGTTTCCATATGTGGCTTTGTTTCATGTTAACTCAGGTGCTGCTGGCTTGCAACTGATTCCACCCACTGAATTTACTAATTGCAGACCTATAAAGATGCCAGTGAGATTATCTGAGGTTAGCACAGGCTTACATATAAGAACAGATCCCTATGCATAGTGGAAACAAGGTGCATGTAAGTCTACATGGTTTTCCTCAAGTTCCAGCACACAGGCTAGAGGCATTAGTTATTCCAGTCCATCAGTCAACGCTACACACAGGTGTTAGAGGAGACAGGGGGTTCACTGTGTGGACAGCTTAGCACCCTGACAGTTTCCTTGTGTAAGAATATCTTATCATATATTGACACTGAAGTCAAACTGATATTAGGTGATGAAAGGCTAACAGATAGAACCTTCTGAGTTTATTGGAAATCCTGGAATTAACATTCATCTGTCAAATTATATGAGCTAGAAGGTTTCAAATTTTTGTGATGTGAATGACCTGGATGGCAATAGGTAATCTGTACTGATGCTACAAATGCAGAGCACGGAAAATGTATCTGACCTGACATCACTGTCTTCATTGAAATTACATGCTTTCCTGCAAAAATTCCTTTGAATTGGGCTGGTTAAAGAATTGCAGTTTCAGGACTATTGGTCAATAAATCCACTTCTCTCGACATCCATTTTTCATGTCTTATGAGTAGAGGTTACGTCTTGCAAATTCTAAACATCCTCCAGATAAAAATCCAGTCATTCATTTCCTCCATAATAAATCACAGAGACCTATCCAACGACAACCCTGACAATCCTGACTCAAATAACGCATGCCATTAAAAAGTCTGGCATCAAGGTCTGTGTGCTGTATGAAAGGTCACATGGCACCAGTATTGAAGGATACATGTAGAATTTTGTTTTCTATGCAGTACACATAGCAGACCACAATACATATTTATAGCTACTCCATAGCATAGACAGATAAATGCCTCACAACATGACAGGAACCTGAGTTCTGATGCTGTCTTGGGTGCTAGTAGAAACTGACAGGGGTGGATGGGAGTACCACTCTCCACATGGATGATACCTAGAGGGAGCACTAGATATCTACCCCATGGAGCTTGAGTCTGTGCTGTCATGTGCAATCAGATGGTAAGCCAAGGGGAGCCCTCAAAAGACAGCTATAGTGAAGTTCAGATGAGCTGTAGGGGAGGAGGGTGGTCTTTCAGAGGCAGGGCATACCCACTTCCTACCACTCAAATCTCACCACAACCAGATGAACTTATGGGGATTCCCATGCAGGAACAAATAGGCCATAGGGGTCTCACCTGCCTGGGACATACCAGGTGCTGTGACCATGGAAAGAAAGGTCCAATTGGATGAAAGTAGAGGGGCCATTGATCTCGGTCCTGTGGGAATACAAAATAAATAAATAAATAAATAAAAAAAACAATTTCTCTGCTTTGCTGTGATTCATCTGTCTAATGATATGTATTCTAGGTTTTGTCATTGTTGTTGGATTGGTATATTGCATTATTGCCAACAGATACCATTCCAACCCAAACCAAACATTCCTTCATCTACTGGACTTGGACAGAATTTCTGTGGATCTCTAAATGTGCCAATTTCAAGTATTCTACCATACTTCAGAGAGGCAAATTTAGCTGTTGGCAAACAACATGTACTATGCCACTGAGAGCTGCTAACATGTATGCAGCTATAATATGGCATCCTAGAGACTAAAATATTTCTTTATCAAAATGCACACGGGCCTTATGATGATGTCACATCTTGATGGCCTCGGAAACCCAGACTGGATGCTTTTGTCCATTACAATAGCAAAATAGATGGACTAGATGTTACTGGTCAGATGCTCAGACGTTATGAATGTGCAAGAAATGGGTGGGGAAGCAGATGTCTAGAATATATCTTTAATGAGTTTTCATTATATCAGAAGTATTTATCATATATATTTCAGCCATAAGAATTAACTTGTTTTTGTTACTGGAAATATGCAATGACCAAAGCTCCCTGTATTAAGTAGGGGGAGATGGTGTGGTAGGCTCAAATTTAGTATTTATCTGCATCTAACTCCACGTGAGTAGAAAGTTATCCTTTGTTGCATTTTATATCTGCGTATTCTGTTATGAATTCAAAATTTGCATTAAGCACTCATCGAGGTTAGCAGCCTTTATACACAGTTGCTAAATTTAGAGTTTTTGAATTACTTCACTATTGCTGTGGAGTGTTGCATTATAGTCTGCTTAATTGGGAAAATAAATACATTGCTTCTGCATGGTAATACATGTAGCATCTATATCTGTACTGAGTTGCCATTGCAACAGAAGAACAGATCATGCATATTACTACAGAAGGGGTCATGTGTCATTGGAAATATGCCATAACAAAAACTCTTAGGGATATGAGTCATGAAAATGACAAGTTGCATAAGAATCTGTGCCTCTGAAACTGGGCAAGTCTCCCATACATATTTTCAGAAAGTTTAATCCTTTGCACCCCGAGACTTATTATAATCACCTCTAAATTTATACTGGATCAGAAGACATTGGTTCAGTCTGAAAAACATGTTGTTAATGAAATGGACCATCAGCTTTTTGATTGTGTTTCAAATTTCTGTACTGAGGTAGGCAGTGTGGTGGTAGCCATGTTGGGGGGATTAAGTACTAAGTTGAACTTAAATCCCTAATGGTAGAATTACATTCCTAGATGCACTTATTTTACCTTAATGCCTTTTTTAATTGATATATATATATATATTATTAACAACCCTCAAAATGGACATGGCATGTAGTCTTTTATGAATAAATACCAAATTTAAAGCTTTCTATGCATCCCTTAAGTGGGTTCAAATGAAAGGATGGTCTAAATTTAATCTCTTAAGAGTAGAAAGGCAGTCTTGGGTAAATTTTATAACTGTCTTGTCAATATTAAATAAATGGTTTGTTGTTGGTATTTGGCACGTTATTAGGTCTGTAAGCTGAAGTTCCTGCGGTACAATGTTTGACTTCCTCAGCCTAATGTGTGAGACCTTGAGCAAGTCACTTAACCAGATGTTGTTCCTGGGTAGCCCCAGAAAAATGTCTGTTTGTCCAGTGGGCCTACCTGGTTAATAAATTGGTATTATTATTAGTTTTATTATTCCCAAAGGGTATAACATATATCCTTTTTATATACTGAACATCTGCATTGTTTTCAGGCATTTCACTGTTGCAGTCTGGCATGTCTCATTATACTCAGGGTTTATTATATATGGGTATATGACTTCTGTTCATGGTGAAAAATTTAGCACATGTGCAGAATACATATTGCTAAACCATAATCATATAAGATCAAGCTGCTATTTAAGTTTCACAAGAAGAGGTAACTTTGTTGTCACTGGAATCATACCACGATCAAAACTCCATTTCCTTACAAGGCGAAGGAGACATGTATCAAATTCTGCTCAAAGTTGCATTTAAGATACACATGGGTAGAATGGCAGCATTATAGGTCTTTGTAACTGACATTTATCTAACAAAACCTTGAAAGCTTTATAAAAAAATTACAAAATGAGACTATGATTTGCCAGTTTTATACATAGGTTTAGCATACAGGGTTTTCCAACCATTTCACTATCATATTGTGGCATATTGCATTACATGGTTTCCATTAGCGGTGGCTATGTGACATCTTAGGGCTTGGAATTCAGCCTACCCCCAGAATATATTCTTCTGAGACACAATTATATCAAAGACAACAATCACATGTGTTTCCACAGAAAAAGTAAATGCTGACACTGAAAAAAGGAAATAACTAAAAACTCCATGTCTGTGTTATAGAACAATGTCAGGCAGAGTCAAGTTCAGCACCGAACTGCATTTAAATCTGTGTAGATTGAATGGCAGTCTTAGGTACATGTTATACTGATTGTCTTATTACAATTGCCTAAACATTTTGCTAAGTTACCTCAAAGAATGACTGTCTGTCTCAATGAAGGACTTTCACATGGCCTTTTGCACATTACACTAAATAAAATGGTTTTCAATTCTCATTCTCTGGGCTTGTTGCATTATCCTTAATTTATTTTTGAGGTGGATGTATGACTTCTTTTCTAGTTGTGGAATGCTGTGCATGTACAAAATATGTCGTTACTAAATTGCTGTTAACTCAGAAGTAAAATAAAAATATTTTGCACCAGGAAAGATAACTTTTAGTCACCAAAACATGCCATGACCTAAACTCAGTTCAATGTGAGGGACAGCAGTCTGGTTGGGTCAAATTTAGCATTAACTCCAAAAGGTAGAATTTCAGCCTTATCTGCATTTTGTTCCTGAATATCCTATTATAATTCCATGAAAGTTTTATTAAGAACTCCCAAAGTGGGGCTGACACATTGCCTTTATACACAAGTACCAAATGTGGGGTTTTCCATGTTGTTTACTGTCACATTTTGGCATAACTTAATATAATCCACTTTCTTCTTTTTACCTTTCTGTTCTTTCTTTTCTAACTCTTCAGTTTCCATTTTCCCAGAATTTCTTTGTAGCACTATTGCAGATATTCAAGTGAAATTACTTATTCTATTCTTACTGAGTTTTTTTTTTCTTAACATTATTTCTGTATCAGATATAATATCTTCTTAGACTGGTTCCCTACACTTGTTCAAGTTTGAAGTGAATGCATTTAAACTTTGTCTATTTCTATTCCTCCATTTTGAGATCCTGATTGCTTTTTAAAATAGGAAGTCGTCATTGGTATGTTTTTTATTTGTGTATTGGCAGTAATTGAAAGAGTTTGGTCATTTCTTTTTCTTTTTGGTTGTTCAACTAATTAGTGAGTATATTAAATTAAGGAGAGTTTTGAAGACAAAACCCCTACATGGGTATGGAAGAGGACTTGGACATTTTGTTGAGGTGAGGTGTTGACTGGTTAGTTTTGTCTAGCTGAAGCTTCGCTAACATTAGTGTCAATAACATGAATAGGAAGTCATTCATTATGTATGTTTTATAAATATGTTCTATTAACTGATGACAATTTCTTCAGTTGTATATCACTTATGCACAACTATAAGTACTTTATTGTATTTATCTAAACTGATTATGTCTTCAGTTTATTCTGTACTACT
>NC_056742.1:445472924-445546779 GCF_019279795.1 Protopterus annectens
GACAAAGCTTACCAATAGCCCTGGTAGATCTGCCTCATATCTATGAACCTTGTGCGCACCAAATGTGAGTCACAGGGTGACCAAGTACCAAAGATACAGCAAAGATGTGAGGAGATGAGGTCTGATGACATGCAGTTGGTATATGAAAGAACCTATAAATAAAAGCTCAGTTATTCCGGTGACTAAATCTGTTCGAGTTTAATACTTCAGTACTTTTATAGAAGAGGAATTAATATCTGAAGTTTTGGACTGTTTATTACTGTTGCTTATAATTCTAAATGTAAGAGTTTTTATGCTTATTTTTTTCTAATAATGGAATTGAAGGCATTCTGCTATTTTCATGCCGGAGACAGCTATCTCCTCACATCTCTGCTGTGGTTTGTGCTAAGAAAATGCAATACCTAAGAGTACAACTGTAACAAATAGAACAAGATTAAGAAATCTATTTGGAAATAGTAAAAATGTATTTGAAACAAGTAAACTCTTTCATCAGTAGAGCTAAAAGGACTTCATCAGACTTGAATCGACATTTAATGACTATCATTATATAAGGAAAAAGCAACCTCATGTGTTTAAACATAGCCAATAAAAACTGCAAATAAATTTAGAATAAAAAAGATTTTTAGAAAAAAATGAAATTACTTGACACTGTGCCCCAGGCAACCTCTGTTTGAGTGCATTGGGAGGATGGGATTGAGGTGCTGAAGTCAGCTCACCCATCCTGAGGGATGATGCAGCCCAGGCTCCAGCAATATGCAGCATACAGGCCTCACCAGCGCCATGCTGAATGAGTGATGAGCTGCTTAGTCAGGAAGTTGTGCATGTGTAGAATAATGCATGTACCTCCCAAGTGCAGTGATCACACCGCTGGCATGACTGGAGCAAGGGGTCAGGCCCTACGGCACTCTTCCTGGCAGCAGTATAATGCTGCACCAGCATCCTCAGTCTCTTCATTGGGCATAGACCTAGGGGTTGGGTTGAGCTTGGAGAGGCTAAGGGGGTCAGCTAGTTCCAGTGAATTAGCTGGTGGGAACTGATGATAAGCTCCAGGGGGAAAAACATGCAAATACTAAAAGAAATATTAAGTCTTTGAAAAAAAAAAAAAGACTCAGTATGCAAAGCAGAATATGTAAAACTGATTAATGGTCTAAGTTTCACTTCCTCTTTAATACTAACAGTGTCATTTAAACCTGGAGGTGAATTAGTCAGTTGGGAAATTTTCCAATACACCTCCCATTTATTAACGTCTGTCTTCTGATGTCTAACCAAAGAAAGCAGTTAAACTTATTTCAGCACAAAAAGATGAACTTCATAATATTCCTACAATTTAGTGTGTGCCTGTAAAGTGCATTATATTGTGACTTTTTAGAAATTACATAAACATGCTCATGCAATCACCTCAACTTCTATGCCCACATAGAAACTGTCACATGTTGTGCAGTCAACCATATAAGCAACATGAGTGGAGCGGCCTACAAAATGCATGGAACTGCCATTAAAACTGATACAAAATTAGGAGGATAAATATAAACCTGAAAATTTAATCCAGGTAAAAATCTGCTGAAATTTTACACTAGAGTTGTTTACATGGTCTTCTGTATGAAAGTAATGGTTGCTGTTTGCAGTTCACTTATAACTTAATTTTCAATACTTCCTGTTTTAGCCACTGTCTGTCAAGTAATTATCATTCTCTTTCAAAACATCCATTAAAATGATACATTGGTTCAAAGAGAAGTTTGGGTTCTGCACTTACAAAGTTAAAGTGCTCAGTTACCACAGTTCTCATTCTGTAAGGCTGCTGAACCTATACTGATAATACTAACACAGACACTGCACAATGTGGCTGATGATGGAAAAGGAAGGTTATGGCAACAGGTGGATGATGGTAGTGTATTCCGTTACTGACAGGGTAATTATTATAGTGCCACAGCAGCTTATCTGGAAATTTTTCTTTCATTTTATGTGAATACATAGTAGCAAGACCATGTGAAAAAAAAACACCTGTGTAAAATCACAGCAACTTTTTGCCAGGATTGACCTGCCATACTTTTACTAACTTAATATAGTTGCAGTTTACACTATCTGTCTTTGTATCCATTCTCTTTTGCTTTCTTTATTTCTGTAGCTGAATAAACAGAATTGATTAAACAGTACTCTTACTTATGAGAATATACAAACAGAATTAATAAAAATCTAACACACTGTGTTATTTTCTTGTATTGTATACCTCTATAATATGTATTTGTTTTGTATATCTACTTCAATTTGTATTGTGTAGAAACTTTCTTGACTTTCAAAGTTAACCTGATGTTATATAAAAATGTCTGTGACTGTTCGGAGCTTTTCAATCCGGGCCTTCATTGAAAATGGGCCATTGGCCCAGTGGACTTTCCCGGTCAACAAATGTCAAGAAATAAATAATAAATAAATATTGTATATCCACAGTGTCTGCAAAATGATGGGACAGCTAGAGAAAGACTATGACAGTCATCCTGAGGATGTTTACAGAGTGGCACATACAGACGCAGTTGAGCTGGATATATAATGACCGATGATACTAATTTGGCTATTGGGTTTGATCCTGACATGGGACCTACATGGCCAGAGTAGCCTTTATGAAACTTTGAGTGGTCATGGTGACAGTGCATACAAAACAATGTTGATTTGATGGTAGCAGGTAGATGAGAACTACAGACTGATTTTAAGTATTGAGGGACAGAGCAGATAAGTTTTATATCACAATGTTACATGCTCTTTTATTGACAGATTAAAGCCAGTGACATCAGAACCCTAGTCATGCTAGCACTGGCTATTGGGAATATGGGAGAGACTGGTTAGCACAATGATTAAAGTATTTGCTTCCCATGCACAAGGTTCAAAGTTTGATCTTGACCTCAGGACAATGCCTTTTTTCTGATTTTCCTGCCAAGGAGTGTATCATATAACTGATTTGTTTGCAGTTAAAATCATTCTCTAGAGTCTCCTTGCTCTTTTTTTCTGTTTAAAATTTTCATTTAGTGTATTGCTGCTGTTTTTCTGTTGTGATAAACATTTCTGTAGTGATTTCTGCTTATAATAGTGTAGCTAGTAGCTGTAGCATTGTCCGTTTTCAGCATTGCTGTCTCTGGGCCTAGTTGTTTGTTTGCGGTGACTGTTTGTTCTGAGCACATTTTCCAGGCCATCTTGGATTAGCAGAAGACATTCTTCAATTAAGTGAAAGTTTAATGTTGAATGGCCACTGGCTGGTAAAGATTGGCTGGTCTAGGGTTTGGAGTAAGCACCTCATTGGCTCTTTTGAGCTTTTTTTTAAAGTTGTTTCAGGTTTCAACCTTCTGGACTTAAGATCTAACTTTGTGAGGGTTTCTGCTATTTCACACTGAGCTGAATGGAGGAGGGGCACTGACCACAACTCTGACCTATGATTTAGTGCAACAAGTATCCTGATTTCTTGCTTATTTTTTTACTAGTTATTGCTTATTCTTACCATTTATTGGACTTTTTATTGTCTGCTGAATTGTTATTGCACTTTTTATTGTCTGCTGCCTACTTTTTACTGTATTTTATTGCTATAAACTAATCTGTACTGTTATGCAGTTGTCTGCCTTACTGGGTCTTTTAAATCACTTTTGTTACTGCCTCACTTTTTGTAAAGCATTTTTTCACTGTGTGAAAGGTATTAATTGGACATTTTCTCCATTTGTTAAGCATCTGTTTGTTCTGATTTTCCTGCCAATGAGTGTATCATATAACTGATTTGTTTGGAGTTAAAAGCATTGTCTAGAGTCCCCTTGCTCCTTTTAATGTTTAAAACTTTCATTTAGTGTCTCACTGCTGTTATACTGCTGTGATAAACATTTCTGTAGTGTTTTCTGCCTATAATAGTGTAGCTAGTACAGTAGCTGCGGCATAGTTATCCTCCCTAACTATTGTTGTTTTGTTCGTAAATTTGGCGGCTTTGCAGTTACCCACCCCTACTTTAAATTTGATCTGGGGCACTCCTCCCAGTCCAGTCTCATTAACTCATTCTATTCAATACAGAAAGAACATTTGGGAAGGCCAACTCCCTTAGTTTCTTAACCTTGAATTATCTTCTGTTCCTCCTTTTTCCCTTCCCACTATCCCCCCCAAAAAAATTCAGCTGCTTTTACATAATTTGTGTTTCCTCCTCCTACTCTATTACTTCATCTTGCTTTTTCAGCTTCTTGTTCTCTAAAGTGCTCAATTGCATCTGTTCTGCTGTATTCATCACTGCTTGTTTTAGCCTGTCTAAATTGTAAGTGTTATTCTAAGCCGCTTAGTTTTGGTTTAGGCACTTGGGCATTAGGCCTACCCCTTAGCTCTCCCTGGCCTCTCTTTCTCAGATTCTGACAAATATGGATGCACAATTTCCTACGCTTTCTCCTGCCAGACATGTTGATATGGGCATTCCGAGATGTAGCAATTACCTCATATACATGGACAACCAACTACTGTTATCACCTAGGAACCCAATTTGTCAGAGAAGCAATTACACTAAGAACCTAGAGTGTATGCTCTCTCCCTCACAAGCCAGTATATCTGTCACTGAGAAGGTTATCAACACAATCACTACACCTCAAACACCACCCACAACTACACAGCATACACTCACATATGTGGAGGTTCTCAACAAAAACATACCCAATCAAAGGGGACCTCAGAGGCAAAAAAAACCCTCCACACTATATACCACACATAGTCTACACACCTGTGTCTCACAACCACAAAGGCTAAACCATAAACCTAACATATTAGTTATAGGAGACTCCATTGTGAAACACACATATGTACCTCTCACCAGGCTGGATAAGGCGAAAGTCATGGTTAGTTGTCTGTCAGGTGCCAGAATCCACCATATCACACATGCACTCAAGTGTCTCAACAGCAGGTACTGTTATGACTCTGTCATAGTCCATGTTGGGGTGAACCACTTGAGATGTACCTGCCTGGACTATATGAAGAGAAACATGATTGAGCTTACTGAATATGTGTTTCAGTCAGGTATGTTGCTAGTCTTAAGCAGCATTCTACTATCACCCAGAATGATGCCTCAATACAAATAGAAAATGATTGACTTTAACAATTGACTTAGTTTCTGGTGTCATTCCAGAGGAGATCCAGTACCTGACAGTCTGGGAATATATGATCAACAGACCAAGATGCTTTGCTAGAGATGGCCTGCTTCTGTCTCACTTAGGCCTGAGGCATCTGGCAAAGGACCCTGCCTCCCCCATAGGGCTTTTTTTAGGAAAAGTCCTGAGGATGATAAAACCAACATAAAAATTTCAACAAAATGCAAATTAAAGGTCATGCTGCTAAACTCTAGGAGTCTAAACATGAAACTGCACTCATTGCAAGCATTCTTAACCCTGGAAGATGCTGACATTTGTGCAGTCACAGAAACATGGTTCAAAGCTGTGGAGAGCAACCCAGCCTTACCTGGTTACTCATCCTATCACACATTCAGACCCCAAACTGTGGGCAGCAAAGCCAAAGGAGGTGGAGTTTCATTGTATATTAAAGACACACACACCTCCAGGCTGGTTAAACAGTATGACACACAGGAGACATTCCAGGTGCAGTTAACCATTGACAAGATCCCTATTCAAATTGTAGTTCACTACAGGCCCCCAAATTTGACTCCGGATGTCTACTCCACCTATCTGGACCTCTTTGAATCTATCAAGATTCATACCTTTACCCTGATCCTGGGTGACTTTAACTATCCAACCATAGATTGGAAAAACTACTCATGTCAAAATGCAAATGTCTGGAGATTCCTCGATTTTATCAATGAAAATGCCTTGGAGGAGCTAGTCGATACCCTCACAGGAGGCAATAATATCTTGCACTTGATATTAACTAACATGAGTAACCACTGCAGCATCCCTACAGTATCATACTCCCTGGTAAGATCCGACCATAAAGCGGGCACATTTGATGTCAGCACCTCCCCCTCCCCTGACCCCTCTCTAGCTAGGGTCAAACAAAAATAATTCTCTAAAGATATTTACAGCCTCCTGAGGGATGGTATGAACAGCTTCTCAGCCCCCTGCCCCTCTGTTGGAACTGACACCAATGTCCAAATCTACACCAAGGTACTATATGAGCACTTATATAGATGCATGGAATCAGGAATACCTGACAGGACAAAATCGTCCTCTGTAAGGAATAGTAAACCTATCTGGTGGACATCTGCAATAAATAAACTATATAACAAAAGGAAAAAAATTGCTGTCCAGGACCAAGAATGAGCAGGTGCCCAATTGGAAGAAATCTCTCCTTAGACTGAACAAGCAAATAAGAGCACTAGTGAAATCCTCTAACGCCAACTTCGAGTCCAAATTGGCCACATCTACCAGAGACAATCATAAGGCCTTCTTCACATATGTCTGCAATCTCAAAGGAAGCACCCATATCTGTTCAGAATTGGTGGTCAAGGACACCACATACACAAATGCTGTAGATATAGCCAACCTTCTGGCTGACAGATTTAGCAAAAACATCACCCCTCTGTCCCCCCAACAGTAAATCAGGTCATCCCTAGCATCTGCACCCCTCCCCTCATCACCAGGGAGCCAGCCTTTAATGCCGTCTCAAATGCAAAAAATACAGTCTCCATGGGACCCGATAACATTTTTGGCTGTATCCTACATGAATTTAGGCATGAGATCTCAGCTCCATTAAGCACCCTATTCAATCAAAACCTGAGCACCGGCTTCATCCCAGCTGAATGGAGGGCAGCCACTGTCATCCCTCTACACAACTATGGAGCATCCACTGACCCAGGCAATTACAAGACCATCAGCCTAACTAGCCTTATCTGCAAGGCCATGGAACACATTATCATGGACCTTATAAACAAGGACATTGGAAACCTCCAAACACTTGACCCCACACAGTTTGGTTTTGTCAAAGGGAAATCATGCCTGTTAAACTTGGTCGACTTCTTTGAAGCAGTCAACAAAGCCATGGGCGAGGGGAAGCCGATGCACACTGCCTAGCTTGACCTAGCCAAATCCTTCAACACTATTCCCCACTCGGGCATAATAAATAAACTCTCCCAGCTAGGCATCAAGCCATATGTTACCAGATGGGTAGCTAACTGGCTCACTGATAGAACCCATTCAGGCAAAATAGGGGAAGCCACCTCTAGTAGACCCATAATGGGCGGTGTACCCCAGGGAATGGTCTTGGGGCCTCTTCTGTGTGGGATATACTTTTCTGAGGTGCAAGCCAAAACCAGTGGTCTGTGGCTGACCAAGTTTCCAGATGACTGCAAGATGGACACTGTCTTAAATTCCCCTAGAGATGTAAATATCCTGCAAGAGGGTCTTACCTAAACCAATGTGTGGCGCCAGAAGCATGGCCTCAGACTGAATGCCAAGAAATACATCATTATCCTCTTTGAGGAAAAAGGCATCCCCACTAATTATCACATTAATAACAATGTAATAAGCACACAGTCAGTCATGAGGGACTTGGGCACCCAGGTTGATAGCAACCTGACTTTACCACCACATTGCCACTGTTGTATGGAAGGCTTTCTACATGGCCCACCTCATAAATAAGGGGATTTAATCCAGGAACAAGTAGGTCATAACATCCCTGTACTCCTCCCTTATCAGACCCATTAACAAGTACAATGCCCCCTTTGGCATGTACCTTGCCAAGCACATGCAGCAGTTGGGGAGACCACAGAGGCTCCTGACCAGGAAAATCCAGGGTCTGAAACACCTGTCCTATACAGATAGGCTAAAAGCCCTGTCCCTCTACTCAGTCTCATACAGACTGCTCAGTGGTGACCTGTGTCTGGCATACAAGGCCATCTCAGACCCAGGCTTGATTGAGTTGCTACATATCCATAAGTCAAACTCCACTCGCTCAACACACACGCAAGGCCTTAACCTGATCTGTGACATTGATTGAGTCCCAAAGACTCCCCCATCTGTGGAATAGACTCCATCACCATGTCAAGCAGAGTGCCTCTCTAGCCCTGTTTAAGAGGAACCTGCATGACTGGATGAGAAACCGAAAATACACCCATGGGATCCCATCTGTGTCCCTGCTGGTCAGGGGAGACAGGTGCTGACTGTGAGGGAACATGGGCCAAATTCTTGGCTAGGCTTATAAAGGCCTCTGGGCCAATACCTAGTATCATCCTATGAACCTACAAAAGCATACCGCAGTATGTCAAAGCCACCCAGGATGCACCCCCACACACACCGTAACTAAATATAGCAACTCTAGGATTGCACTACACTGGGGGAAATGGCAAATTCTCCTGTGTTGACCAAGTCTCCATTCCCTGTAAAAAAATTCGGTAATGTGCAGTTTCAATTTTGTGAAAGTTCAGTGTTGTCATCTTGGTAAACTGAAATTTGGGTAAGTGTAAATACAGTCTACAGAAGAAGACCCATATATATGGTTCCCTCTCAGATTATCGAAGTTTCAAAACTTTGAAAGTCATATGGTCAGGACCATATGATCAAAGTTTTAAAACTTCAAATGTTTTAAACGGAGATCAGGGTACAACACAGAATAGGAAATTTACTCTTTTCTGCAATGTAGAACCATCTTGGACTTGGTATATTTAATTAGAAGGAGATGTAGGGGTGCCCCCCCTGCAAAAATGTTAAAAATAGAATTTTGTTTTTTTTATGTTGCATGATAATAATTTTTTTTTAAAAAAGCAAAAAAAGTTAATATGTTTTTCCTTGACTATGGTATATAACTTGGAAAAATCTATTTCTGTCAAAAGAGAGAGAGAGATATTCATGTTTCTAAGTATCTGCAGAAGTGTAATTGTTCTGCTGTACATGTATAATGCATAAGTCCTGTAATAGGTAAACATTTATAGGTGATGTGGCTCATAAAATCTGACAAATACTGATGTTTGTGTGCAACTCTTAATTCACTGAGAACGCCTAAATGAACACCTGTTCCTACTGAATTCCATCCTTTTGCTAAAAGCATTCAGACAGAGCTTGTTTATATCATGAAACTCTTTGTATTTTACCATCATTATAATTTAAATACCATGTTCAAAGGTTTTCCTCTATGCATTTGAGTTCCAAAATATTTATCGAGGAAGGAAAACTTATTTTTCTGATATCTTCAGGCTTTACACAGATCTCCAAGCACTTCAATGAGAACAGTTTTCACCAAGGAGTCTCCTTCAGAATAAAAGTGCTTCTGTAAAAAAATATGCAGACAGAAAGATCTGTGAAAACCAAGTAGGATGACTCATATTCAATATTCAACCTGCCATTGCTGGTCTTTTTATATAAGACGCTTTGCTTAATAAGATTCTTTGTATTATTTAAAATTACACTGAAAATAAATGTATTAGTCGTACTACAAAGTGCTTAGGCGAAAGATGGACTGTTTCTGAATAGGTTACTAATTCTTGCAAAATGTTTTTAATAAGCTATACTATTCAAATAAACCATCATGTAAGCCTTCTAAAAGGCCACTGATTCAATCACTTTTGGCATTAAAGATTACACAAACCTTTCATTGTAACATTCATCTCTGATGTCTCAAAAGTATAATTGAAGAATTAATAACCTCTGTTGTCTGCCTTGCCTTTACCCCTCACTCTCTATCACATGCTCTACTCTCCATCTCTCACCTGCAGGCAAGCACACACAGACGCACACACACACATGCATGCGCGTGTGCACGCACACACCCACATAGAATTAATGTCAGTCAAGAATGCCAAATTTAAAGAATCTTCTACTCTTTGCAAAGGTGCTATTGAAATGCATGTTGTAGTCAGCTCTGTCTCTATCCCTCTCTCACTGTCTTATGTTGTGATTCTGTCTCTCTGTCTCTCACACGCACACGTGTAAGCTCACACACACACACACACACACACACACACACACACACACACACACACACACACACACACACACACACACACACACACACACACACACTTTCCTTTTTTATTTACATTTTATCTTAATTTTACACTCTCTAAATGATGTCCGTTTGTTTTTTTTTTTACTGTCACAGCATCATTGCAGCTTAATATACTCCTGTGAAGCTGCTGACTCATCTTTCAGCACCCATAACCTGTACATTAACAGCCTGCTGGGAAACATTCATTCTCCAGTCAGGACGGTGGTGTACAGGTTGCCCATTCTCTGACGGTAAGTGGAAAGCATATATTTATTTTTTATAACGTAGGCCCTCAATGGTGTTTCATACTTAAAAACATAAGAGACACTCTAATACTAACGTAACAGTATAATAAGTATAAGGTGAATGGCTTCATCCTGAAAGTCTCTGTGATGTTAGAAATCAAAATGGCTACTTCTCTCAGTTTTTTTATTTCAAAAGCTTACAAAACTGAATATTTGGAATGCCATTCTTTAAATTCAGAATGTTTCTGCTTGTCTAAATGTATTTCTTGCAATAGTACAAGGATTCCTTTTAACTTACACAGTTAAGTTTCATTTTTTACTAGGTTGCTTAGATCCATTTATTTATAATAAATTAACTTTCATATCTTTCAAAAAATGTGAGATACAAATATATGTATTTATATGTATACATATATATATATATATATATATGTATGTATATATATATATATATATATATATATATATATATATATACATATATATATATATATATATATATATGTATATATATATATATGTATATATATATACATATATATATATATATATATATATATGGGTCTACCTCGACACAATGAAATTATGTTTTACCTAAATGCAATTTGGTGAGCTGAATTTCGCAAAAGTGCATTTTTGCCGAAATGCACTTTCGCGAAAAGGCAACTAAGCGAACAGCAAAGGGGGCTGTTGCTTAGATCATGGTACAGTGGGGATAAGGGAATATTTTCTTTTCCCCACTGTAGTGCAATCTCGGAGTGAGAATATAAAAGTAGCGGCATGCAGGGGGGCTTGCCCCCCCTTCTTATATTTGGTTAGTGTTATTTTTTTATTTTGTTTGTTTGTTTTTTTTGGTTAAGTTGTTTTTCCCGAAAGTGCATTTTGGTTAAAGTGCACTTTTGTGAAAAACAGCTTGCGTTATTATGTGTCATTGAAACATAATTTCAATGGGTCAAAGTAGACTCCATATATATATATATATATATATATATATATATATATATATATGTGTGTATATAAAGCTCGAACATATGGTCTCGACCATATGCAATTCGAGCTTTCAGTAATTCGAGCATGTAAAGTGCTCCCATATATATATATATATATATCTATATATATATATATATATATATATATATATAGATACACACAATTGAACAACTGAACATTTTGGCAGTATACCAGAATTTTGCCAGGTTCACGTCACTGAACAAAATGATGAATGTAAGTTTAATGGCTCTGAGGTATTTGTAGTCACATACTATGACAAAATTGGAATGGTAGGTTCTCTAACAGATTATCTGAATTTGTCAACAGATTACTACTGAATCAATTTATATTCTATTCCTAGTTTTTAGCTAAGAAAGCTAAAGTGGTACTAAGAAAATTGATGTTGATTATTCAAAGGTAGATGA
The DNA here is from genome assembly GCF_019279795.1 of Protopterus annectens. NCBI lineage: Eukaryota > Metazoa > Chordata > Ceratodontiformes > Protopteridae > Protopterus > Protopterus annectens. The sequence goes on from NC_056742.1 coordinate 445,484,515, forward strand.
TTTTATTGAGAAGTTTTAATCGACTAACCGTATCACTTATCACCCATTTTTCTATCGAATCAGCATAAAGTTGATGTGTTTACTAAATTATTCAATATTTTGCTCAACCTAATTCTGTAGACATTTCCCAAATTAATAATCTAATACAAAAAGAGCTTACACTATATCCACATTTTCATGTTTTTTTTCCAGCTGGAATAAAAATTAAAATCACAGTCACACAGAATGCAACCCTCAAAGCAGCAAACTTATTTTCTTTTTCATAAAGGGAGCATTTCCATTCCTTATGATACCAAGAACTTCTCCAGGTTTGTGATTATTCCAGATTACGGACCCATCTGCTAACTATTCTTCAAGAGCTGATATCCTTCAAAATTCTAGTAAATTAGATCTTAATAAACTGTTTTCCCAGGCCCAGAAATATATATTTTTAGTAAAAATGACCCCAGAAAGACAAATCATTTTAAAGAAAAATGACCCCAGAAAGACAAATAATTTTAAAGCATGTTTGAAGGTTAATCAGGTCTCAGTATGCCTTGCAATATTAAAGGAGCTCATGCAGAATGATTTGGATGAATAATTACTTAAGCAGATAATTTGAATGATAAGAACGGATTTACTTACAAGAAAGTATTAATTAAATACAGAGGTATTTTCATTCTAAAACTAAACTGGAAAAGTGAGTAACAACACAATTTTAAAAGTTTTTCAGTTTGGCTATATATATTGCAAAAATAAAAGTGCTTGCAGAAAAACTTGCAAAAGAAGATGTGTATTTCAGGCAAGAAAACAAAAGAAATGTAAAAGACAACTGAAATATTATCAGGAGTGTTCCAGTCTTATATCACCTACTAGAGTTTCAACCAGTTGAAATTTAAGGGTTTATATCACATAATCGAACTTCCAAAATATCGAGCACCATAAGCTCGAACTTGGAAGTTCGAAATGTGATAACATTGAACGCTTAGAACAGTGAATTTTTTCCCAGGGAAAAAAATTGCTGTTCCGAGAAACACACACACAACACAAGCGCACCAAAAATTAAATAATCCACACACATACACTTTACAAAACCCTACTTCTAACCCTACACTAAACCATACATACAGTACTACCTATCCACTTACCTTAACCCGATCCCTAACACTAAGGTCCGTAACTAACGCACACTTACCCTAAGGAGCTATACCTAAACAAACTAAATAATACATACACATACACTTTACAAAACCCTACCTGTAACCCTACACTAAACCATACATACAGTACTACCTATCCACTTACCTTAACCCGCTCCCTAACCCTAAGGTCCGTAACTATCACACCATGGTGGAGGAAATAGCGAAGCCGCGGAACGGCCCACCGAAATCTTGCCCTAGACAAGATTTCAATGTTCCACGGCTTCGTTATTTTCCACTTCCGATATAGTGGTTTCAATATTGTAGCATTCGAAGTTTTGAGACTTTGATGTTACAATATAAACCCAAAATTTAAATATCTGTTCCACTGCAGCTAGTGACTGTCAGAGTTGTTTTTCTTTTTTTATGTCAGATGATAACTGCTTTGCAGCCTTTCAGACAATCCTGTTTTCTAAACCATGAATTTAGTCTGTTCATATTTATAGCTGATAAGGACTATAGAAAGAAATACTCTGTTTAGTCTTCTTCGACAAAAATATTTTTTTACAACTCAGTAGTTACACTTCATAAACAGTGTGGAATCTTTGGAAATGCTCATTTTGGTAGTGGAAATCTTTTTGTTAAAAGTTTTAAACTGAGCAGAGTATTTTTTAGGTTTTCTTCCTCTTGACTGCCTACCATGATATCTTCATTCCATAATTTTTGAGCTCATTCCTGTGATGGTGTGAGGCGGCCATCAACCAGGTAGCCATGAACGTAGCTTTATCCCTCTTCCTATCGTCATGCTTGTTTCACCACCACATGTGCTGGGACGTTGCCTGTCCACAGTGACAGTGATTGCTTCAACACCCCCAGATTGATGTCATCTGCATGTAAAATCAGACTTAATCTGTCTCCAAGCTCATAAGCTACACAGTGGCCTTTAAGTGGATAAATACTTAATGTATTCCATGGAGGGGGTATGGATAGTTACCTTTACAACCTAATCCTTCTCTGTGGCAGCTGTGATAGCAGTTAAACTCCAATAGTACCACTAAACGAGAATGCTTACAGCCCTTTGCACCTTTACTCCAGAATGTAGTTGTGTGATACAATGCTGGGTGTGTATAGATATCTTCATCCCTTTGTGCTACATTCAATGTCTTCTGCACCCTGTATGAGTGAGCCATACAGGAGGTTGGGCTGCCTGAAGATGAAGAAACTGGCCTTATTGATTCACTTCTACCCTCCCTTCCTTCAGTCCCATGAAGGTAACTGAACTGGGTTTGTCTGGGCTGCAGTTAGTGCTTCATCCTTGTGGATTAATTAGGACGGAGGTCACCTCAAAATCTTCTCTGCAGTACTTGGAGATATATACTATAGTCTAACTGTATCTTCAAATAATTCATAAGATGCAGAGACCTGTCTAATTCAATAAACTGATTACTTCCTTAGGAATATTACAGATTAATTACATGATATGTGTTTTATTACATTTTACGTTATATCCTTAGACGTATTACTCTTTATTTAAATTATTGATTTTTATAAAATTTTAGATTATGTCCAGCTCGGGACATCAAGGCAGAAGCTGTTAGTGAAATGGGTATATTTGTGATTAAGTTGTGGGGCTAATATAGTTGCTCTGAGTATAGATATGACTGCCATTTTGTCAGTTCATGTTATGACCTTCTATCCATGAATGTTAATGATGTATTAATTTCCTGTCAGCTGATGCTTTAGCCATAAATTAAAATTATAATGAAGAGGATACTGAAGCAGGTATACCTGTGTTGTGTCACTACCTAATATACCTACTGTGTATACAGGTGCAGATTGCTTTGTGGCTCACTTAATATAGAAGCTAATAGGATGGTTTCTATTAATAATGAAAATTCCATTAAAAAGAGGACATCATAGGTCTATGTATAATGTACACTGAGACCATTTATGTATTTTTACACATTTTAATTTTTCTTAATTTGCACCAACCTATGCTCAGATAGCTGTGCCGGATAAATGTTTATTTTTTGTATCAACCATTGGATAAGAAATAAGTGAGGTTATATTTGCTATGCATGATTTTTGATGAAGTAACAATTCAGAATAATTTAACACAGAGGAGATCAAACGATATGAAATGAGTAGTCAAGCTTTGCTCCAAGACCACAACCATTAGTATCAGCATTTATTACAGATATTGAGGAAGAGTTATATGCTAATTTTTGGCAGGTGCCTCAGGGTTGGATTCATAACTGTCATTGTGATGAGAAGTTATAGAATAATAAACAAGTTATAGCTGACTTTGTTGACAAGATGTTTAGACTAGTTAAGTCTACTGGTAAAGATCTGCAATGCTATCCATGTTACTGGACACCAGTATTTATGCTATGCTGTCTTATGTCTCACTGTGTTGATAAAGTCCTATATGATTTTTTCACTGACATATTTCTGAAAATCTCTACATATATTTGATAGTTTTGTTGATTACTGAATTGGAACACTTTGGTCTGCAGATTATTTGAATTGGACCACTGATTATATGTGTTTCACAGCAGTGACATCTACTTGTAAAATGCAATATCGCTATGTGGAAATAATTAAAGGTAAAGTAAGTCAAAAGTTGGAAGCTAGGATAGATAGAAAATCAATTAGATTAGTGAAATGTTATTTACATTACTGGAGTGCGCACCCACAACATTTGGAATTAAATGTTGTTAAGACTCAGTTAATAAGAGGTTCCAGATTAACAAAGTAGGAAGAAGATGTCCTGAAAGACTTATAAATATTTACAAATATTGTACAAAGGTATGCTGTCCAGTTGTTTTGTTGAATAAAAAAGAAATGTATATGGCTGTGTTGGAAGCAGGTTTGAAGATCCATTGGAAACAGTTAAAGAGCTAGTTATCACATATGTATTGACTATGGTGTGAATGCTCACCACATTACAAAAAGCAGTGAAAGCACATTAGGTCATATTGAAAAGTAATCCAAATGTATTTGCAGCAGGGGGGAACAACCAGAATTTTTGAATACAAGAGGTAGCTTATTGAAAACTTTATTTTAAAGAAATACAAAGATCACAAAATTTGAGATACATATTCTCATTGCATGTGACAAATGGGCACATATATGCCAAACAGTCCACATTTTCATGGTCCTTCTAGAGGACAATTGGTGTAACTGAAGATTGTAATTAATGTGGTCATTATGGGGCAAATGATTCATTCAGCTCATTTCATGTAGAGAAAACATGAACATTTCCACAGATTATTACAGATCATAAACATGCAATAAAAAGTAAGAATGCTTGTTATACATCACATAGCCATTCTATCAGATGTAGCAGTTTCAAAAACAAAGCAGTGCTGGATGTGAAAAGGGATGATTTCTAACTGTTTTAGACAGGAAATAAATGCAATGACAGCTATTATTAGGAACATATTTTCTGCCTGGTTAGAATGAATTAATCAGCCTTGACCCAGAATTACAAATCAAATCATTTAAGGTATCATTAGGGATGTGATAATGTAGTTGTATGATGCTTTTCAGAAATTGTAAAGTGTTTAACATTCTATTAATCTTTCTAATGAATTTTTAATGAATTCTAAGTTTTGGTTAGAGGTACTCTGGCATATGTTTATTATAAAGGTGCATAAATATCTGTGAAGGAAGAACTAAGTTTGAAGAAGTCCTGTGAAAGTTGTAAATGAAAGCTTTCTTGAGAATAATAAAAGTCTTTGGCTTTAGCTGTGCTTTGTTTTTATATCATATAGTTGAATTGTTGGGCTGTAATAATCCTTGATTAATATTGATTTAAGGTCTGCCCAAAGTAACTAGGAATTGAAGTGTTAGCAGACTTGTTCAGTGGAGACTATTTTTTGGCTTCCCTACCCATGCTTGAGGTGAAATGGCTCAAGCATCAGTATCCCACAGAAGAAAAAAATGAATGACAAAGCCGAATTGATGTTTCCCGTAGGAAATCATTGCCATTGTGAGTTCTAATTGTGCACAAACAATAATTCACTTCTTTAGGGACATTTCTCCCTTCATAGAGTTGGCACAACCATGGAGTTGGCATATCTACGCTCATGAGATATGGGGGGCTTTCCCACCACATCGAGGGGTGCAGAGATGCTTGGCCCCCTGCAAAAAACAAGAAAAAGGAAGTTTCTCACCCTTCTGGATTTCAGGCTATTTTTCGTTCTTTTGGAACATTGACTTTCAGGAAGTCAGTGTTTCGTAGTAGAACCCTATTTCTCACTATACCATATCTCTTATGTCCTAACACATCAAACTTTCTTACAGTTACTCTTGAGTTTTTGTTAAATTTCATGCCTAAAATAACTGTACAGTCTTTAAAGTGTTTAGCAAATCTGATTTGTTGTGAGCCTGTATGTAGCTACTTAAAATGCCAACATTTTATTATTTTTATGAGGGGCATGGTTCATAATTCAAATAGTTCCAGAAGAATCCCCAGTGTCACAGCTCATCTTTCTTCATGTCATTTACAGGGAATTGAGGCTAATATAATGAGAGGTCAGTTTTTGTGGAGGTCAGAAACTACAAACAATGATGATATACAATCATTAGGTTCAGGTTAATTTAGGTATGCATAGGTGACAGGCAGCAAATATGTTTCAAAACCCAGGTTATCCAGTCGTTTTTTTTTTTGATTGGAATGATAGAGAAGCCGGCATTGTAGCTGCATGTGATTGAAGCCATTTTTTTCAGTTTTGGAAAATGATCAGTCCATTCATGACTCCAATAAAAGAGCATCATTTTGAGAATTTCAATAAGAAGAACAACTAATCTGGCTTGATATGTTAATTAAACTAGTAGCCATTGTAAGTTTAACTTTCTTTCTTTGGAGGTGACCCAGCTTGCAGTTTGAGAAGACTGCAATTGTATACTTTTGTTCAGAGAATGTGAATAGCACATAAGGAGCTGAGTGTTAATGAAACTTTCTCTTTAAACATTAAAAAACATAGTAGCCAGTGTGTGCCACTGATAAGTGATTTTAACTATCTTTTTTAAATATAATTGGTGCTGTTTTTATGTATGAGTTTATGTCTGATGAAGGCTTTGAGAGTAAAACTGCCTGGCACTTGCCTTAGAGGATTAAGGATCTATTAGCAAACTGTTCCCTGTGATCCAGTGGTACAAGGTTCAATTCCATCAGTCCCCATTGCTTAACTGAGTGACTCTGAGCAAGTCACTTAACCAGACACTGCTCCGGGTCTCAGTCTGAAAAAAAGGTCCATGGAGATTAATGTTCTATCCTGGAAAACAAATACAAATAAAATAAATAAAAAATAAAGTTTACTGACTAAAGTCATCCAACTGCTAATGTCAAAGTTCATATTTATCTTTCTTTTTTTATTTTTATTTAGGCAATGATTTTTGAAAGGTTGGTCTTGTGGGCCGAGACATTTTTTTCAAATTATAAATGAGTTAAGTCACTACTGTTGCTTGTTAAAGCCTTGGCAAGGAGTAATACTCCAGAAAATTCCAGCAAAACGTGATATTTTTGCATAAGTATATTAAAATTTTATATACAGGAACAAACACAATAATATAATAAAACAACAAGCTATTTACACGAATGTCTACATCAATTCTTGCTATATATTTTATTGCTAAAATTCATTAAACAGCAATAAACTTATAATAGAACATAGATGGATATCAATAATAACAAGTTCAATTTTGCCCAGTAATTACAATCTCTGGTTATTGTTTTTGTTTTCATCTTAATAGTAGACATTTTTTGTGACACACAAAGGTGACAGCATTTATAAATTCTGTAAATGATGATGGAACCTCATTTTTCCAACTTTTTGCAGTCATTTTCCTGGGTATTGTTAATAGGCTCCAGAGAAGTGGGAACTGAGACTTTCTTTCACATCCTGGAATTAGAGCATTAAACAACACCCAATGTTTACTAAATATAAATTTATCAGACCTCAATGCTTATAGGAAACATTGATATTTTATTTCTCAAAAAGGTCGTAGAACTTTGCAGTCATAAACCACATGGTGCCAATATGCATTGATTAAGGATTTCAGCTTCTGAAAACTAATATATTCTTTTCCATATGTAATTTGAAGTGATAAATGATCTTTGCAGAAATTTCAAAGAGAATAATCTGCAAAATAAATATGTAGTTTCTTTAAGATATTAAAATAAATGTTACCATTGTAAAGTTAAGCTTCTTATTTGGAAAGCACAATCTCAGTAGTTATCTTTGATACAAAATTATAGTCCTTAATTGTGCTATATATTTTAGATAAATAAGATCTCCCTATATCACAGTTTATTTTGAGATTGTTTGGAAAATTGTGAATGGATAGATATTCTTTTTTTATATCTAACATTAAATCAACTTTAGAGATTAAAAACTGCCTATTGATTTGTACTGTAAGCCAGCTTTTCATATCAACATCATATTTATTCATTACTTAGTCTGTGTTAAGGGGTTTTACTATAGGTGCTCATATGCTAGTAACTCATGACACATCTGCTCACTGCCACTTGGTTGAAAACGAAAAGTGATCAAACTCCCACTACACAGATCTCCTGTTTCTATGTAGCCCTCCCACATTCAACCTTATAAAACTATATAGCCCTACCAGACCCTAAACTCTAACCCAAAAAATTCCCACCCAGTTCTCACCCCGACTTGTCACTCCCTTACTCTAAACTACCCCGACCCTAAATTCCCCAATCACTCCCTAAAGCTAAAACTCTATTTCCCCCTCCCTAAAGCTAAGTTCCCCAATCATTTCCTAACACTAAAACTCCCCTACCTCTCCCTAAACATAAATGTAAAATCCCACTTCTGAACCTAAAATGCCCCTCCTGACCCTAAAATCTCCCTCCCGCTTTCTTCCCACAGCTACTTTTCTGGACTCATATTCAAGTTCGAGTGCCAGCCCAGAATATTCAAGACACTTGAGTCTCTGGCTTTGACATACTGTTTTGTGAGCACTTGAGAATACAGCACGGGCAGTGAACCCGAATGTATATATAAATACATAATACATTCATATAGAGAGAGAAAAATATAATCTGACACACATTTAATATGCACAAACACACACACACACACACACACACACACACGCACACACGCACACGCACACACACACGCACACACACACACATGTATGTGTGTGTTGTAAACTTTTACTGAGATAGGCTCATATTACTGATAATGTCTTCATTCATTCATTCATTGCCATCCTTTCTCCATGTTAACTCATTTTTTTTACTTCTGTTTAAGTTTTATGCAGAGTTTTAAAATTAGTAAGTATTAATCCCATTTGAACTATGACTGAATATTTTGTTTTTTAATAACTTGAAATACAATTCATACACTGAAAATTGTAATGTGTGTTTTATAATGTTCAGCTTCAACAACTTTGAGTGCTAAGTACTAAATACTTCACCTAAGTAATATAATAACAAAACATAATCTGCTGCAAGATAGAGTGTTGTTCAGCAATTAAAGACCATGAATAGATTAAAAAAACCTGGAATCTAATGTAGTACTAAATAGAATGCCAGAGTTTAAACTTAAATTATGTTAAAATAACCAGTATTTATATTATCTCTAGGAGTAACCAACGTTATAGTTCTCTAGGATTCACTGAAGTTAATACAGTCAATAGATAGAAAACAGTCCAAATGCAGACCAATGTTCTGGTAAGTCCATTACTAAGCATGGCTATAAACTCTAAACATATATGCAATGAACACAAACGGCAAAAAAAAAAAAAAAGTATTTCATGCTCAACAAAGGTGGCAAGGCCAACCACAGTCCAAATCCTAATCATGTTGCAGTAATGTTGCAATTAGTTAACAGCATAATGACTAATGTAATAAACAATTCATTAAAAAGCAGCAAAAGCAATTACCAAGATCCCATTGTCTCTAAAAGGATGCACAAAGTTCAGAAAACATAACACATGGCAAAATCCCCCAAGAAATGTCTGTTCTGTCCAAACAAATTAACTTAAGCCAAGGTAATATGCGTAGAACCCATTCATTTGGTGTATGAAATATAATGTGTACTGCTAAGGTGTTACTTGTTTGTTGCTCTGGTGAAACTAAAATAATACAGTAATGCTTTTTTTCTGAGAAATTTGTCCAAGCAGCAGTAATTAAGATCTCAAAGCAACATTCCAGGAAAGCAGCGGTAGGCCGAACCACAGATGCAACAAACCCAGTGTTAAACTGAAATAACATTGAGACTAATACAGAAAAGAAATGTAACCATAGGTATCCAGGATGATGAAAAAGTAGAAACAGGGATATATTAGTTTTGCAGACTATCTTGATTGTTTACATTAGCATGAAACTGAATAAAAAGGAAGCCCTGAAGCAATTTGTCTGAGTAATGACATTTTAATGTATATCTTTGTTGAGTCCAGAGCTGGATCATGCTCAAATGGGGCGCAAGGCAGGGTAATGGATCATTATTTCTCCCCAGTTACCATCAATACTGTTCAAACGTCTTGGTGTGCATACTGTTTTCTGCTTTATTTTTACAATGATTACAAATATTTGGATTTAATTTAAAACTTTTATTTCAAATGTTATAGCACAAACACTGATCGACATTTGCTAAACAAAATAATACAACCTCACAATGAAAACAGTTAGCATTAAAACTTCTCTGCCCTTGAAACTCGCATTAATTGAAATAGCATTGAAATCCTCATTCATAGAAAATGCATGTGGTCAGTGACGGATAAAGTTTACCTTTGGGCTGTTTTCTAATCATAGGCCCCTTGCACACATATTTAGGACCATGTATACATGTATGTTCTTTAATTCACCTTCCTTATTGTATTAAATTATATTTCAGGTGTAACACAGCACCACTTGTTACAGTGTGTTTTAAATTTGTAGTTTTGAACATTTTTCCAGTAAGCAATGAAATAAAACACTTCATCCAATAATGACAAAACTGCCCAATTCAGAACATTTCAACCATAAAAGGCCACTCCAACTTCTGTCATTACATTCCACCATTATCAGTCAGTATGTACAATTTCTGCAGAAGCAAAAGTCATTTGAATAATTCCCCATTAAAGGCTGCTGCCAATAAACAACTTTATATTTCCATGCTTCATCTACAATTTCAATGCTGCTGCCCCTTAAGAAAATAGGTTTATAGTTACTAGGCATCTCATAAAAGTGGACATACTAATGACTGTAGCCCCTTCCCCACCACTTAAAGTACAACTCCGTATAAACAATCTATCCACATGCTGTGGGAGCAGAACCTATAGACTTCTGCAGCAGGGGCAAGTATGCTAGCTGTTGAACTACTATGCTAGCTGTTGATCCACTCAGGTCACTCTAAAGCAAGTACAAATATGACTCCGTCATTGTCCATGCCGGCGTGAATGACCTGAGATGTACCTCCCTGGACTACATGAAAAGAGACATAGAGGAGCTCTCTGATTATGTAGCCCAGGCTGGTATGACCCTGACCCTAAGCAGCATCTTGCCCTCACCAAGAATTATGCCACAATACAAAGACAAAGATGATCAGCTTTAATAATTGTCTCAAATACTGGTGTCATTCTAGGGGGATCCAATGTCTGTCTGCTTGGGATGACATGCTGGACAAGCCACGCTGCTTCGCAAGGGACGGCTTGCATCTGTCACCACTGGGCTTCCGGATATTGGCTAAGGCTCTTGCCACCCCCGTAGTGCCTTTTTTAGGTAAGGCTCAAAAGACAAACCCACCTCCTTAGAAAACAAAAATGGAAAAAAATTAAGGGTAATGCTGCTCAACGCCAGAAGTCTAAATCTCAAGATGCAGGCTCTCGAAGCACTCCTCAGTATGGAGAACATCAATGTCTGTGCAGTAACTGAAACCTGGTTCAAGGCTCCTGAGACCACCCCAGTGCTACCAGGCTATACCTCGTATCATGCTTTTCGGCCCCAAAACTCGGGCCAAACCAAAAAGGGAGGGGGAGTGTCCATATTCATCAAGGACACCCACACCTCCAGGTTAGTGGCAACACATGAAGCATCAGAGACCATCCAGGTGCGACTAACCATAGGCAAAACTGCTATACAACTGGTAGCATGTTACAGACCACCCTCCCAATCTCAAGAACCCCACTCAGCCTTCCTGAAGACATTGGAGGATATGAATGTCTCACCAAACACCATCATATTGGGAGACTTCAACTACCCTAACATAGACTGGGTGCATTATTCTAGCCCAAACACCCTAGCCCAAAGGTTCCTGGAATTCATAAATTCAAATGCAATGGAACAGATAGTCACCTCTCCCACAAGGGGAGATAATATACTAGACCTTATCATCACAAACATGGGGATAAAGTGCTCCATACTGGAAGTATACCCCTCACTAGTGAGATCTGACCACAAACTAATCACCCTGGATATACATATCCCACCTCCACCCCAACACAAAAGACTACAGTGAAAAACTTCTCAAAAGCCGACTTTACACTTCTTAAAACTGAGATGGTATCGTTTAAGCCCACTGGGCCAGTGGAAACCACATCCCACAATGCAGAATCCTTCACAAATGCTTTCTACGGACATCTCCAAGAATGCATGGATCATGTAATCCCAAATAAAACTAAGACCTTGTCCACCAAGGGCAGGCATCCTGTCTGGTGGACCCCAGCCATAAACAAACTGTATAACAAAAGAAGGAAGCTACTGCACGACAGAGCAAAATCCCATAAAGAGAAGGCATCTCTGATCAGCAATAGTAGAAAGCTACGTTCTCTCATAAAAACATCCAAGGCCAACTTTGAGAGAAAAATCGCTATGGACACTAAAGATAACCACAAGGCCTTCTTCAGCTATGTTAGAAAACTGGGCAGAAACCCTCAGATATGTTCAGAGTTAGTTCACAATGACAAAAAATACACTGAACCCACAGATATTGCCAACATTCTGGCAGACAGGTTCAGTGCAAATTTCTCCCCTCCCTCACCCCCAAAAGAAGAAATACTTATCCCAGCTGAATGTAACCTCCCTGTCATCTCAGATGTCCAGGTAAGAACTGCCCTCAGCAAAGCTAAAAACACAGCATCAATGGGACCTGACGGTATCCCGGGTTGCGTGCTACGTGAACTCCAAGAGGAGCTAAACCCGCACATAAAAATGCTATTTAACCTTAGCCTTACTACAGGATATGTACCTGAACACTGGCGTACAGCAACAGTAGTCCGACTCCACAAAGGAGGCACCTCTACAGACCCTGGTAACTACCGCCCCATAAGCTTAACCAGCCTGGTCTGCAAAGCTATGGAAAGAATCATTATGGAACTCATAAACAGAGACATTGGGGACTTACAGACACTTGATCCCACCCAGTTCGGCTTTGTAAAGGGCAGATCCTGCCTTTTGAACCTGGTTGACTTTTTCGAAACAGTCACTAGAGCCATTGACGAGGGCAAAGCAGTCCATACAGCCTACCTGGACTTGGCTAAAGCTTTCGACACAATACCCCACTCTGGCATCATAGACAAGCTCAACAGCTTAAATGTAAATCCATATGTCACAAGATGGGTGGCAAACTGGCTAAAGGATAGAACCCATAAAGTCAAAATCGCTGGAGCCATGTCAGACTCAAAGCCAGTCACAAGTGATGTCCCACAGGGCTCTGTCCTGGGACCCCTCTTGTTCGGCATTTATTTCTCAGATGTGAAAGCAAACATGGGAGGGTTGTGGCTGACAAAGTTCGCAGATGACTGCAAACTAGCCGCCATAGTCGATACAACAGCTGACACATACATCCTACAGAAAAGCCTCACTGAAATGGACAACTGGTGCCGGAGTCATGGCCTTAAACTAAATGCCAAAAAATGTATAGTCATCCCCTCTGGGAAAAACAAAGTACCCACAAATTATCACATAGACAGTAACCCACTGAGTACGGAAAAAGTAATCAGAGACCTGGTGACCCAAGTCGATAGTGACCTCTCATTTGACACCCACGTTGCCAAAGTGGTTAGAAAGACTTTCTACCTTGCCCACCTTATCATGAAGAGATTCACATCCAGATCAAAGGAGGTCATTGTACCCTTATACTCCTCCCTTATCAGGCCCATGATTGAGTACAATGCCCCATTTGGTATGTACCTCACCCGGCACTTGCAACAGCTAGGGAGACCCCAAAAGTACCTCACCAAGAGGATCAAGGGTCTCCAACATATGTCATATGCTACCAGACTAAAGAAACTCCAGCTCTATTCAGTAGCATACCGCCTGCTCAGAGGTGATCTGTGCCTGACGTACAAGGCCTTGTCCAATCAGGAATTGATGGACATGCTCCACCTCAAAAAATCCAAATCCATCAGAACCAAGAGAGCTAAAGATTTAAACCTCAGCACAAATATGAATAGGACATGCTGGAGGGACAGATTCATAACTCAGAGGCTTCCCATACTCTGGAACAGAATCCCAGTTCATGTTAGGCAGAGCCCCTCACTGACTATCTTCAAGAGAAATCTTGACGAGTGGATGGGAGATCGTAGGTTTACCCCAGGGGTCATCTCTGTGTCACTACTAGACAGAGGCACAGTAAACTAATTCTATTATGTAAGGGGGTCTTCACTGTGTCACTACTAGACAGAGGCACAGTATTCTAAATCTATTCTGTACACTTTTGTACCATTACATGGGGTGGCGAAAGCCACATCACTATGGCTAGGCTTATAAATGCCCCAGGGCAGATAGCCTAGTACCAAACTATGAAACTATGAAACTAAAACTTTTAAATTCTATAGCACAGTAGTAATACCTTTTGCTAAACAAAACAGTTGCACATTGTAAACAGTCCTATCATGAGCAGCAGTAAACTTATCTTCCCTTGAAACTCACAGTTCCTAAATGCACTTGAAACTCAGTTCCTTGAAAATGCACTTGAAACACAATTTTTTTAGCGGCTTGGTAATTGAGGTAGAGATGTAGGCTCATGCTTCCTGTAACTAAGGTACAGAGTTTAAGCCTGAGCAAATTAGCTAACCACCTGACATTCCTAACTAGGACATTTCACACACACACACACACACACACACACACACACACACACACACACACACACACACACACACACACACACACACCCTTACCTGTGTCTGTGCTGTAAAAGAATGGAGTTCCAGTGAGACTGTGTATGTGTTCATTATGGAAGCAACAGCCTCAAGAATGTCTTCTTGTATTTAAATTCTGCACACATGGTACACAGAACTGAAGAAGTAAACAACAGGTCTGTGCGATGATGACGGATGTACAGATGCAAGAGGTCTGTACGAGCAGAAACAGAGGACATTCTTAAAGAAGATCACCCTTAAAACAATGTAGTTTTTTAATTAAAAAAATAAATTTGACAGCCCTCTGACCAGCAGGCCCCCTCTCAGCTAGCAGGGGGCCCAATCCCAGTGAGTGGGCCCTAGGCAACTGGCTAGGTTGCCTAGTGCTGGTTCTGGCTCTGGTTGAGTCACTGTATTTACAGCAGTGATGTATTAGAGACAGAGATCTTTTTTGTCACAATGAATCACATTTCTATTTTGTATTTGGTTCCTATCACATCACTTTGCTTATTCCCAGGAAGCCATCCTTTTGCAGGGTAGGACTGACTGTTGGAATGTTTAGAGGTGAAAATCTGCTGCTTTGTCAACAGTTCATATTTTAGCTTTGCCAACAGGGCTTAAGACTGAGACACATGTATGTGTACTAGACACATACTTATATCTGTATGCTGGATTTACATTTATGTTACCCTCTTAAGATTTTATAGGTTCAGGGGTTCATAGGTTCATGTGAAAAGCAGAAACCTGATCTCAACGCAATGTGGTTAAAATACTGAGCGGTTGCTGTTAAACAGGTTTTTCAAGTCCACAATTCAAAAAAGTTCTCGGCAGCCGTAGCAAAAGTAAAAACTCTTCTTTATTGTAATAGATATAGCTGAAGGGTAAGCGCTTTCGCGTGGTCACAGCCACGCTTCATCAGACAAATAAAAGTTCTATAATACAGTGCTTATATACAACTTAAATTGCTTAGATTGAAACCAAACCCTATATAAATGGGTGTCTCATTAACCATTTAAAGTGGCAATGCATAGCTTCCAAAATCAAATAACAAACTGTTATAAGCGATGCTATGATGTTGAATACAAGTTCTAAAACAATGAATTTTTTGCACATAACTCATGTTGCAGTTTGCAAATTAAATACAAATCCATATATATATATATAATGAATTAAACTAAAGAACAGTCATGAACCTTAACGTATTTCTATTAAGACTCTGTGCTTGAATAAATAAAAACAATGCAAACGCTGCACTACTGAAATTGACAAGTATAGTTCTAAAAGACTTGTATACAATTCTCAGTGCATCTAAATGAATATGTAGGCATTTAGACCTTTATAGAACTTAGTATAGTTCAACAATTGGTCCATATTTAGACGAAAGGCAAAGAGAACTTTGCGTATCAAAATGTTAATAAAAATAATACTGAATAAACATTTATGCAATTACCAACGTGACTAGAGCTTACATTTATTTATCGCAAATTATTTAAAATATATATTAAATTATATATATAGTAAATAAAGCAAACTGTCATGGAACTTGTTATAAATCAACTATTGTATTGTATTTAAATGAATGGAAATAGTAAAGCACTGTGTAGCTGAAACCTGACAGCTGACAGATATAGCCCTGAAAGAACTTATTTGCGGTTAGCAATATAACTAAACAGACAAGTAAACGTTTAAAAAACTTGACATAGTTCACCAGGTGATTCATGTTTAGAAAAAAGGGGCAAAAAGCACAATAAAAAAGAACAATAAAAAACAATAAAAAATATAATGAAAACTTTAGACATTAAAGTGCTGATGGATATAACACTATATAAGCGTTTAAATGGTTGCCATCGTAACCAAAGCATATATTCATTTAATATAGCTTATTCATAGTAACTATTAAAACTGTATAAAAATGTTCACTAAATTATTATAAACCATTTCTAAAAAATATATATATATATATATTGATAGTTAAAAACTTTTGTATATACATAATGAGTGTGAGTTCTGTCGATGTCTATTTAAAACCCAGAAGTCAAAAAAATTTTTTATTAAAAAAATTTTTTATATATATGCTTGAATAAGTCTTACTATAAAGGTATATTATTAAGACATCAGAGAATGGAACTCGAAACTCAAATCAAGTGACATATAACTTTTTAAAATATATCTCAGTTTAAATAGAGCCCAAAACAAACTCTATTGAAATGTACTAATAGCTTGAAGCATAAACGTACCTAATGGTGCACAAATAACTATAAAGTTGAAAAATGTATAGCAATGCTAAAAATGTAATGCTAAGGAATAAGACCATACAGTTAAAAATGCATAGGTAAATAAATAAATAAATAAATAAATAAATAAATGAATTTTATATCATAGTATTTTCATTGCTTTAAAGCTAATAAACAAAATCTATTTAGGTAAAAATAAGTGATTTAAATTAATATAACATAGCTCCAGGTATATAACTATGTATTAAAGCAGATAGATAATTTAATATAAACTTGATTAAATATATTATTTACCTATAAAATGCAAATGAAATATTATAAAGATATATGTTAGGTTATTTAACTAATATCATAACTTTAAAGATAAACATTAATAATAAAAAACATACAACTAAATGTACATATGTAATAATTAAACAGTAGTGTTAGCGTTTCCTATTATTTAGAATAGGTTTAATGGAGACTGAAGTATTCAAACCTGGATGACTATGAGCATTAAATTTCAGAATCCATTTTAATTCTGCCAGGGCTAAATTATTTAAATTATCTCCACCTCTGGGATTTATTTTTATTTTTTCAAGTACCCTAAACAGAAAATGATGTTCATTATGTTCTATTATATGTTGTGCTAGTGCATTAGTATCTATTTTTTTCTTTATTTCATATAAATGATCGTATATACGATCAGTTAACCTCCTTTTTGTTAACCCAATGTAAAATGCTGTACATTTTGTGCAGGTTGCTAAATAAACCAGGTTTTTTGTTTGACAGGTAGCAGCAACATTAATGTAATAAGTAAAGCCTAGAATGGAATGAGTAAAAGTAGAATCTAGACAAATCATTTTACACCTGGTACAGGAACCACAAGAAACTGTTCCCATTGCTTGTGTGGATTTCATGGTATTTGGTACAATATCTTTGCATAAAATTTGTTTCAAGTTGGGACAGTTCTTATATAAAAAGGAGGGAAAGTTTCCCACTAGACTAGATACTAAAGAATCTGTCTGTAAAATATTCCAGTTATTCCGTACAACTGTCTCCAGACATTTTACATCGCTAGTGTATTTTAAAATGTATGGTATTTTTATATTGCCATTGCTATTTTTATATTTAAAAGAAGTGTATTTCTTAACAGTAAGTGGTGTAGATTCTGTAGTGTGTATAATATTATTTTTAATGGAGTTGACAAGCTTAAAATTGTAACCTCTATCTAAAAATAATTGCTCTAATAGGTCAGATTCTTTTTCTAAAACAGTGTTTTCCTGGCAAAGTCTAGTCAGCCTAGTGAACTGACTTTTAACTATTCCTGGGAACATATGCCTAGGGTGCATGCTGCTATAGTGAAGTAGTGTGTTAGTCCAAGTAGGTTTCCTATATATAGAGGACATGATTTTTCCTTGCTCAGTGAGCATCAAGGTGACATCCAGGAATTCAATTTGTTTCGTGGATGCTTCCAGTGTGAATTTCAGGTAACTAGTGGTGGTTTCTAGATGGTGTAAGAAACATGTAAATTCCTCTAAGGTACCTTGCCAAATTAGGAGAACATCGTCTACAAAACGTTTGTAGAACTTGATTTTGTTAAAGCCAGGATTGGTGAACAAGTGCTCTTTTTCCCAATTTAGGACCACTAAATTCGCATACGTATTTGCGCATGGGGTGCCCATGGCTACACCCCATGTCTGCAAATACGTCATGCTGTTAAACATGAAGATGTTATTATTAAGCACTAAATCCAAAAGCTGACAAATTAATATAATTTTATCAGAAGAGAAACTAGTATCTCTTACAAGCAATTCTCTAATTGCTTCCAAACCCAAATCATTGGGGATGGACGTAAAAAGATTTTTTACATCTAAAGTTATCAGCATATATTCATCTGTCCCAGTATTCAATATTACATCCTCAAGGCTGCTTAGTAAATCATAGGTGTCTTTTAACAGAGTTGGAACCAAATCCACTACAGGCCTAAGATATTTTTCAAGAGCTGTCGAAATAGTAGCAGTTACCCAGTTAGAGCCTGATACTATAGGCCTAAGGGGTATGGGGTACACCTGTTTGTGAATCTTGGGCAAACCTTTTATTGTAGGAGTGGTAGGAAACTCAATGTATAAGTACCTATATTCTTCTGGTGTAATTTGTCGGCACATTAAAAGGTCATACAGAGTGGCATGTACATTAGTTATAATAGAGTGGACTTTTTCCTGAGAAATAATGGAGTAAGTATCTTGATCTGATAACATATTTGACATCAGAGTAACATAGTCTACAGTATTCATAACTATAATGCCACCACCTTTGTCTGCAGGTCTAAATGTGATATCAGGAAATTGTTTGAACTTTTTCAAAGATGCCATTTCTCCAGAAGATAAGTTAACATAAACTACTTTGTTTTTCTTGGTAGAAAAAAGTTTATAAAAATCTCTCTCACAGGCCTTAAGAAAGCAATCAATACTGAAGGGTAAAGGAGGTGAAAATTACTCTTTTGTCTTAGTGACACACATTTTGTTTGTGAAATTTCAGTATTGTGTGTTGTAGAAGTGTTTTGAAAAACATTTTAAGGGCTACATTTCTGCAAAAAACACGTAGCTCACATAAAACATCAGCCAAGTTGCTACATTGTGCTGGTATAAAATTTAAGCCCTTGTTAATCAAACTAATATCTGATATACACAAATCATAGTTAGATAAATTAACAAATATGTCAGTCACATCCTTTGCCTTCGATTCGCTCCATATCTTTCTTCTGAATTTTTCCTTTTTCTTGGCCCTCTGCTCTGGGAGCGCCCTCTCCCTTGATACTGTGTTTTTATGGGATAGGGTAAAAAACGACTTGCTTCTTGAGTCAATTTAGGTTTTGCACCTAAACGAACATCATTGTGCATATTAGCAAAAGCTAGTTGGTTAGGAGGTGGTGTTGCAGAGTAAGCAGTCAGTCTAGGAAAATCCGTCTCACTAGGTAGAGCAAAATTATTATCAGTTATAGGTAAAGTAGACGGGGCTGAAACACCAACAGATGTGGAAGCAGCATCATTAATTAGAACATTGTCATTAGCATTTGGTAAGGAGACTGGCCTTTGTGATTGAGTTTGTACATTATTGTGTCTGGGCCAGACAAAAATCTGACCAGTTTGGAAATCATTAAAGTCCCTCTGCAACTTTTTCAGTTTAATTTGTTTCAGTTTCTCACTAAAAGAATTCACTTGTGAGAAAATGGTTTGCAGTCTATTTTTAGCATAATCAGATTTAAACTTGTCAGTTAAATTTTTGTGAGTTATATCTATTTCAGTGCGTAGTTTAGTCTCAAGAGGTAAGAAATATTCATTTAAAAGTGACATGTACCTGAATCCTTGTTCAATATTTAGGTCCTGCCACTTTTTCAGGAGCACTGGATGATTAGTTCCATAGGATGGCATGCAAAATACACGCATTCCTCGAGGTACAATTCTATGATGTATAGATGCTTCAAGATGTTGCCTTTGCCAGGCGTACCTTTGTAGTAGATAGAGCTTGTCTTCAAATTCTTTCACAACCAAATTGAAGTCAGCAAGATTTTCATCCGGTAAGGTGGAGGCAGGAATGTTAACTGGCCCACCTAGTTCCAAAGCCAATAAAGGGTTAGCAACGTGATGCAGCAATCCTTCTGGTATAGCTGAAAATTCCCTCGACTCTGGTCTGTAGTCTAATTCTACATTGGTGGAATCCATTGCGTAGAGCAGTTACCACACAGAAAAAGTAAAGAAAAAAACCAAGAGGTAACTGCAACTCCAAGAGGTCAGGTAACACAAACAAGTACAAATGTGAAAAGCAGAAACCTGATCTCAACGCAATGTGGTTAAAATACTGAGCGGTTGCTGTTAAACAGGTTTTTCAAGTCCACAATTCAAAAAAGTTCTCGGCAGCCGTAGCAAAAGTAAAAACTCTTCTTTATTGTAATAGATATAGCTGAAGGGTAAGCGCTTTCGTGGTCACAGCCACGCTTCATCAGACAAATAAAAGTTCTATAATACAGTGCTTATATACAACTTAAATTGCTTAGATTGAAACCAAACCCTATATAAATGGGTGTCTCATTAACCATTTAAAGTGGCAATGCATAGCTTCCAAAATCAAATAACAAACTGTTATAAGCGATGCTATGATGTTGAATACAAGTTCTAAAACAATGAATTTTTTGCACATAACTCATGTTGCAGTTTGCAAATTAAATACAAATCCATATATATATATATAATGAATTAAACTAAAGAACAGTCATGAACCTTAACGTATTTCTATTAAGACTCTGTGCTTGAATAAATAAAAACAATGCAAACGCTGCACTACTGAAATTGACAAGTATAGTTCTAAAAAGACTTGTATACAATTCTCAGTGCATCTAAATGAATATGTTCATAGGTTCATAAATTACCATAGATTACCAGGTTAACAGCTTAAAAACCCTTACAAGCCTAGCCAATATAACCCTATTTTACCCAATATATGGCCCCTAGGGGCAAGAGAATGGCATGAGTTTGTGCCTATGCCTTGAGTATCTTACTGATTCCCCTGTCCATAAGGGACATGGGTGCTACCCCAGGTGAGAATTTGCGATTTCCCATCCACTGACCCAGACTTTGTTTGAAGAGGGCCAGAGAAGAGCTCTGCTTAACATGTTCCAAAGAAACAAATGTCTCATAAAGTCAATACAATGCAATGCTGTGAAGAAAAAAAAATACATGATGTATACCAATGCTAACTGTCTTATTTGGTAAACTATATTTTTGGTAAAATGCACCGGCACTGACATAGTGCCAATTAGGTTCTTCTTAGGTCAAGTGGTGCACTAGACAAAAGGACTCCACAGCGCCCCCCACACCACCTGGAGCCCTCATCCTGGTCTATTTACACCTTCCAGTTTACACCCCTACTAGAGCAGCACCCTAGGCAGCTGCCTAGTTGGCCTATGCCTAAGGCAGGCTATGGTGCCAATGAAACTGGAAATTCATAGCAGTATATCACTAGAATCCTGGGTATTTTCCCTTATATCTGATTACACAGCATTTTACTTATATAAGCTGCATCATTTATTACTGCTACTTTTCTTTTAGTCCTTCAGTTCACACCTTCCATGAACGGCATGCTTGTCCAACCTGTACCTGGATCTATTTTTGGTGGATATTCAGCTTCCTCCCTCATCCTATGGTCATGCTGTAAGTGAATTGGTGATCCCCAGTTTTAGCCATACTTATGTCCAGCATGTGTGCGTTAGTATGTGGGTATGTTTTGTGCTAGACTAGCATCTTATCCAGGGCTAGTTTCTTTACCTTCTGCTCGGTGGGTGACAGTATAGGCTCCAACTCCCTTGAATCTGTGAAATGGATAAAGTAGATATCAAAGAATGAATGAATGTGCATTAGTGGATGATCTGTGATGTTTTTAAGGCATTTTATTTTGTGTTTAAAGACTTGCGGGAAGAAATTTGGTAGCCAAATGCTTGCAGTACTGCTTTTAATTGTTTGGAAAGTTGCAATTGTTGGTTTAGTGTTCATTGTTTTGTGTCTAGCACTGCCAAGCATGCTGATGGCATATCCTCATTATTCACTGTATTTCGACATTAGTCAAGAAAACATTCATTTTTCATTAGATAAATCTGCTTCTCCTTAAATAAGGGGAACTTTAAATATTTACTACCAGTAGCCATCCTCTGTGCTTTCTAATGAGCTTTAAATCATTCACAAAATATTAACTTAAAAAACTACTATTTCTTTTTCTGAAATAAGCTTCTCTCTTGTCCAGATTTGCTGTTAAACCTTTTCTTTAATATTTATGGGTTACACGTTAAGGCTAGAAGTATTACCTTAGGTATTATCTACATTCACTCATGGGCATTTCCCTTTTTATATTACACTACACCATTAATCTTTTGCATTAACCTTCCAAAGATGCTGTATCTTCACAAATACCATCTGTTTCCTCATTTTGAAGAGGCACTTTTCTCAAAGCAATTACAGGGATGGAGATTTTCGACTTTCACAAAGGTGCAAGAATTCTTCCTTGGGTAATAAATTTTTCCAGTAAGCATCTGTTGTTAGGACAGTGGAATTATTTTTCTGAATTGTATTTGGTTTCAGATTTTAGGACATTTAAGTGTATTTTGAGGACTTCATAGTAATTCATTTTAATAAAATGGTTGCTAAAAATCACAGTTATGACTGCTTCATGTAGCTGTATTTCTAACTGTAGGGTTAATGTAGACAATTATCTGTAGCAAAGTTACATATGCCGAATACCAGAGGCAGATGTGTCATAACTTGATTTTAGTTAAAAATCTGCAATATTTTTGTCATTTAAATTTACGAAAGATAGATCAACAGCATTTATGGTTTTAGGAGCTGTCTTATACAGATAATGCTTTTTACCCACACTGAAGATGTAAACACAGTATATTACTGTGTTTTTGTTTTCCTTGCCTTTGTTAGGGGTCTTGGAGTTTAATCTTCAATTTCTGGTTTAAAATTGTCTTTATTAGGTCTCATGAAAAAATGCAGTGAAAGTGTAATTTTGTGAAGTGTATATTTAAGGTTAGCTCAAGGCATAAATAAAGTGCCTGCAAATTAAGAACTATAGCTGTAATATTATCTGTACTGCTTTTTGCTCTGATCTAGTTTTTCACCACTTTTAGTTTACCGCGGCAGCACAAAAACAGTGTTGCTAAATGTGTGTTAGCAGTTTGACTTTTACAGTTTCACTAAGTTCTTCTCTGCTACTTAAAGAAAACACGAGGATGATCTTGCTAGAAGATTCTCTGAAACATGTTCACTTCTAACAAGGGATGAGAACAAGGACAAAACTGGAGGAAAGATTACGTAGACACTCCCAGTTTGTGTGCCAGTATAAGTATTGATCCCCAGTTCACTGTGATCAGCTTCATCTCTGAGTGACTGACTCATCCTCACTCAGACACTTCACTTGTGTCCTCACCATGCTACGTGTGCAGGAGGACTGGGGCCTTTCTCTTACCTCTGTTATACCTGTGCAGGAGGACTGGTGCCTTTCCCTTACCTCTGCTGTGTTAAACGTAAGTTGTCCTGCACCTTTAAATTGTTAACATCTCTATGTTCTACTGACAGAAGTGTCCTTGATCCTACTAGCTTCTGGATGCCGGCTGCTCAGTTCTTACACTCCCTAAGACCAATATTTTATGCATGCTCATGCATTCTCTCTCTGATCACTTACAGCACAAATAATGGCCATCATGGTTCCTTCCCCCTCAAAAATAAGCACAGTTCTCACAGTCCCGCCACATTACAGGTGGTCATCTTCATAGTTTTGATTCTAAAAGTTGTTCTATTGTGTAGCATCTCGCCCACCCCCAGTTCAGGACCACACATTAGCTTCCTCCATTCTCCAACATTTGAAGCTGGTTTAGTATTTTCTGCATCACAGTCTTAACCTTGTACCGTAACAGGGCCCGCTTTCCATCCCTTTTGTCATCTGTGCCACACAGTTGCAATTCCAAGGTATAATTCTGTCCTTTGTCCCTTACTAGAATGTAGTTGTGAAGATCACATATAGATTGCACATTTATACACATTCCTAAGCCCTCATAAAGAATTATATAAATCTTTACTAATTAATTCAAGTGGATATGCATATAATTCTTAATAAGTATACAGTCTCCTGCAAATCATGTAACCTTCAAACGCACACTCACGCATTACTGTTCCCACTAGAAAATTTGTACATTCATGTGTTGTCCCCAGCATCTTATATCTTTCCACAGATCACCAATTAAAATGTCTGTATGAACACTGATTCACCCTCACCTGTGCAACAATGCCCATTTACGTGTCTTTCTTTATTCAGTCTCAGTTAAATAAAACCTGTAAGACTGCCACCGGTAACTTACAAAAACCCAGCAGCGATGCTCATTGGCTTGTAGTCCGTATGTATCAATATTACCCTCCCCATTACAGTACATCCTCTACATCCTACCATCTACTAATCATCTACGTATGGAAATGCCTGCATCATCATTCTGCGTTCGGTTCTTAACATCTGTGCATGTGCACCTTAAGGTGAGAAGATTTGGCATAGACTTTATTACATCTCTGAACACTGCATGGATGTCATTTGCTGAGTGATTGTATGCCCCAAGAAGATGAGGATGATGAAGAGTTGGAGAAGGATGAAGGTGATCTGTTTAACCTTCCACAGTTACTAGAATATCAGCTTTTGCATTAAAATGCATTCTGTGTATGATATAATATCAAAAACACCAATGTCTGTCATAATTTAGTGACTTTAGCCCTCAACAATTTGCAAGAAATACCCCCCCCCCCACAAAAAAAAATATGAAGAAAAGAACATATGAGTTAACAATCAGCAACTTTCTGAACAGTTGAGACTGAGGTATGCCTGCTAGTAGTTTTAAGAGTGGCATGATCTTAAAATACAAGGAAAACTGAAATGTAATTAAAAAAGTATCCATAGATTCATAAGTACATATAAGGCTAATGACCACCAAGGTCTTTAGAAGCCTATCTGTGCATCCCAGCCCAGTTTTGTCTCAGAGTTCCTTGGATGCCTACATGGTAGGGTATGAAAACAAAGTGGTAGCTAAGGGTTATGTGTGTGGGGGGGTATGTTAGTTGGTGATTAATTTACTTAATGTTGACCTCTATCCATCAGACACATGGGGGCTAGGCCTGTGGTGAATTTCTGATTTCCCATTCAATGATCAAGGATTCTTTTGAACAGAGTCAGAGATGAACTCTGCTTCACATAGTTGGGAGCTTATTCCGTAGTGCAGGTATCCTTTGTGAGACATATTGGTCCCTCCAGCAGGTTCTCTTTATGTTGCAGACAAAGTTCATGTCCTTGAATCCAGTGCTTCTGATGTTGCTTGTCTTGCGGATGTGCAAATGATCTATCAGAGCTGGCTCAGAGGATGCAATATATGCTAGGTGTAGATCACCTCTCAGTAACCTGTAGGAGACTGAGTACAGAGATAGGATCTTAAGGTGATCTGTGTAGGACAGTACTTTCCTAGATACCTTGGGTTCTTCTGGTGAGGAAACTTTAAGGGTGTTCCAACTGCTGCAAGTGCATGGCTAAGTATATGCCAAAGGGAGCATTATACTCTGATGGGTCTGCTAAGGGCTGAGTAGAGTGATATTGTTACTTCCTTGGACCTGCATGCCATACCCTGTGATACTGTTACTTCCTTGAACCTGCATGCCATACCCTGTGATACTGTTACTTCCTTGGACCTGCATGCCATACCCTGTGATACTGTTACTTCCTTGGACCTGCATGCCATACCCTGTGATACTGTTACTTCCTTGGACCTGCATGCCATACCCTGTGATACTCTTACTTCCTTGGACCTGCATGCCATACCCTGTGATACTGTTACTTCCTTGGACCTGCATGCCATACCCTGTGATACTGTTACTTCCTTGGACCTGCATGCCATACCCTGTGATACTGTTACTTCCTTGGACCTGCATGCCATACCCTGTGATACTGTTACTTCCTTGGACCTGCATGCCATACCCTGTGATACTGTTACTTCCTTGGACCTGCATGCCATACCCTGTGATACTGTTACTTCCTTGGACCTGCATGCCATACCCTGTGATACTGTTACTTCCTTGGACCTGCATGCCATACCCTGTGATACTGTTACTTCCTTGGACCTGCATGCCATACCCTGTGATACTGTTACTTCCTTGGACCTGCATGCCATACCCTGTGATACTGTTACTTCCTTGGACCTGCATGCCATACCCTGTGATACTGTTACTTCCTTGGACCTGCATGCCATACCCTGTGATACTGTTACTTCCTTGGACCTGCATGCCATACCCTGTGATACTGTTACTTCCTTGGACCTGCATGCCATACCCTGTGATACTGTTACTTCCTTGGACCTGCATGCCATACCCTGTGATACTGTTACTTCCTTGGACCTGCATGCCATACCCTGTGATACTGTTACTTCCTTGGACCTGCATGCCATACCCTGTGATACTGTTACTTCCTTGGACCTGCATGCCATACCCTGTGATACTGTTACTTCCTTGGACCTGCATGCCATACCCTGTGATACTGTTACTTCCTTGGACCTGCATGCCATACCCTGTGATACTGTTACTTCCTTGGACCTGCATGCCATACCCTGTGATACTGTTACTTCCTTGGACCTGCATGCCATACCCTGTGATACTGTTACTTCCTTGGACCTGCATGCCATACCCTGTGATACTGTTACTTCCTTGGACCTGCATGCCATACCCTGTGATACTGTTACTTCCTTGGACCTGCATGCCATACCCTGTGATACTGTTACTTCCTTGGACCTGCATGCCATACCCTGTGATACTGTTACTTCCTTGGACCTGCATGCCATACCCTGTGATACTGTTACTTCCTTGGACCTGCATGCCATACCCTGTGATACTGTTACTTCCTTGGACCTGCATGCCATACCCTGTGATACTGTTACTTCCTTGGACCTGCATGCCATACCCTGTGATACTGTTACTTCCTTGGACCTGCATGCCATACCCTGTGATACTGTTACTTCCTTGGACCTGCATGCCATACCCTGTGATACTGTTACTTCCTTGGACCTGCATGCCATACCCTGTGATACTGTTACTTCCTTGGACCTGCATGCCATACCCTGTGATACTGTTACTTCCTTGGACCTGCATGCCATACCCTGTGATACTGTTACTTCCTTGGACCTGCATGCCATACCCTGTGATACTGTTACTTCCTTGGACCTGCATGCCATACCCTGTGATACTGTTACTTCCTTGGACCTGCATGCCATACCCTGTGATACTGTTACTTCCTTGGACCTGCATGCCATACCCTGTGATACTGTTACTTCCTTGGACCTGCATGCCATACCCTGTGATACTGTTACTTCCTTGGACCTGCATGCCATACCCTGTGATACTGTTACTTCCTTGGACCTGCATGCCATACCCTGTGATACTGTTACTTCCTTGGACCTGCATGCCATACCCTGTGATACTGTTACTTCCTTGGACCTGCATGCCATACCCTGTGATACTGTTACTTCCTTGGACCTGCATGCCATACCCTGTGATACTGTTACTTCCTTGGACCTGCATGCCATACCCTGTGATACTGTTACTTCCTTGGACCTGCATGCCATACCCTGTGATACTGTTACTTCCTTGGACCTGCATGCCATACCCTGTGATACTGTTACTTCCTTGGACCTGCATGCCATACCCTGTGATACTGTTACTTCCTTGGACCTGCATGCAATACCCTGTGATACTGTTACTTCCTTGGACCTGCATGCCATACCCTGTGATACTGTTACTTCCTTGGACCTGCATGCCATACCCTGTGATACTGTTACTTCCTTGGACCTGCATGCCATACCCTGTGATACTGTTACTTCCTTGGACCTGCATGCCATACCCTGTGATACTGTTACTTCCTTGGACCTGCATGCCATACCCTGTGATACTGTTACTTCCTTGGACCTGCATGCCATACCCTGTGATACTGTTACTTCCTTGGACCTGGATGCCATACCCTGTGATACTGTTACTTCCTTGGACCTGCATGCCATACCCTGTGATACTGTTACTTCCTTGGACCTGGATGCCATACCCTGTGATACTGTTACTTCCTTGGACCTGCATGCCATACCCTGTGATACTGTTACTTCCTTGGACCTGCGTGCCGTACCCTGTGATACTGTTACTTCCCTGGACCTGCGTGCCGTACCCTGTGATACTGTTACTTCCTTGGACCTGCATGCCATACCCTGTGATACTGTTACTTCCTTGGACCTGCATGCCATACCCTGTGATACTGTTACTTCCTTGGACCTGGATGCCATACCCTTGCTTAAAAGTTGGGTATCACAGAATGATTTTTTTACTATCTTTGCTATGATTTGGTAGAATGCCAGATCACTGTCTACATATGTCCCCAGATCCCTAAATATCGGGTCAACTCTTAGGGGTGCTTTATCAATGAAGCAATTAGCTTGGGTGGATGCTGTCCCAAAGGGCACTATAATGCATTTCTTTACATTGAGTTTTAATCCATGACTTTTGCACCAGTCATTTATTTGTGTTAGACCCTCTTGTACAATGTTGGTGTCATGGAGGAGTCTGTGATAGCTCCCAATTTACAGTCATCTGTGAACTGGTGAGCCAGAGGCCTTTGACATTAGCTACAACTTTAGAGAAGTAGATGCCAAACAGGAGTGGGCCCAACACAAGTCTCTAGAATACTCCATTGGTGATGTTTCTCTTGGTGGAGGTGGTGTCATTGATCCTGACTTCTTGGGTCCTAACTGTGAGCCAGCTGGCAATCCAATGAGTTATGTAGGGATTTATGCCTAGTTCTGAGAGTTTGTCAACAATAACTGAGTGTGGTATTGTATCGAATGGCTTGACCAGGTCAGGGTAGGAACTATGCACTGTTTTCCCCTCATCCTTAGCCATGGTGACCTACTCAAAGAAGTCTACCAGGTTAAGTAGGCAAGATCTTTCCTTAACATAGCGAAACTGGGATGGATCCAGTGTCTGTACATTGCCAATGTCCTTGTTGATCATTTTCATGATAATTCATTCTGTGACTTTGCATATTAGACCCATCAGATTGCTGGGTCTGTAGTTCCTGGGGTCATTTGATGGTCCACCCCTATGAAGAGAGATGACCATTGCAGCCCGCCATTCACCTGGCATTTAACCTGTTTTGAGGCTAACATTGAAGAATGCCTCAAATGGTTCTTCATGATCATGTTTTAGGTTATTTAGGAAGCAGAGCAGGATCCCCAGTTTATTTATTGACTTATGCTGTCAGTGACTTTGCATAAATCAAAAAAAAAAAAAAAACTAGAAAAGAAAAAGAAACATGCAAGAAAGCAACAGCACCCAAAACTTATACATAACGACTGTGAGTGACATTAATCATAGAGTTGGTATGTGTACTGCCAGTTAGGGTCTATATTATATGATTGAAACTTTAGTTAGTCAAATAACTAAAGCTTGATCACTAAATGTTGAAGTCCCAAAACCGCAAACGTCAGTTTCTGCACAGGGAAACAATGCTGTTGTGCCAACTAAAAAACAAAACAAAACATTAAACACAAATCAAGTGGGGGGGCTTCGCCCCTCACACCCTACCGACACCCCCCCCTAACTAAATATACCAACTCTGAGATTGCTCCACATTGTAGAAAGGGCAAAATCCATGTAACAGACAAATAAATTGTTTCCCTGTGTGGAAACGGCCATTCACGGTTTTGGGACTGCGACATTTAGTGATCGAGCTTTAGTTATTCGACTAACTAAAGTTTCGATCATATAATATAGACCCATCAGTTATATAGTCAAGCTGCTACATTGCAGTTGTGGGAAGGCTCTGTAATTAGCCACAAACATTATAGCTAAACGGGAACCTTTTCTGACAATCATCAGGTGAAAAGCAAAAAAAAAAAAAAGAAATGAAGACGAAGGTCAGAGGGCATTACATTACAAAACAAGCAAGTCAGCTGGATCACAATCAAAATTGGAGAAAAAGTAATTAAAAGCATGGATTTCATATTTTAAATGTTTCTGAATGTGATCACTTGCAGTTATTTGCTAAGCTAACAATCATTGCAGAATAACTGTAATGCAAATATGGTAACACACTATGGTGGGGAGACAACAGGGCTTATGAACATACTTGAAAATGTTACTGCACTCACTAATTGCAATAGGATATACTACACACATTATAAGCAAGTGCAATCATCACATATACCTGATTTAAATAAAAGTGAATTAATTCCAAGATTTGTTGGTGCAAGAAAGTGAATAATCCCTTAAAAAATAGATTTGCCCAGCAACTAGAGAGGGGAGAATAATTCCCCCAGTTACACCACATCCTGGTTTTGTGGCATGCAACTGATTCAAAGGCTCTGATGCATGCATAATTGAAAAGAGCTTTTCCAGGTGAATGAACTGGAGTTGGGCGGTCTTTGTGGGGATTTTTCAGCAGCAGCATAGGAAAAAACAAAGGGTGTTATTACCCAGCTCTTACAGTGGAAACACCATAGAAGGTGGAAGATGGTTCACAGTATTGGAGCTGCAGATGCAGAACATGGGAGAAACAGTCAAAACTATGATTTCCTTTAGCAATGGGAATATTTTGCATTGTTATTGTCAAAAGATAGGGGTGAAACACACTTTAGAAATGAGGAAACGTGCAGAAGCACTTAGTAGTCCTTTAATTTCAGATATTTTTGGGTAACCTTCATCCCTTGCTTGCTGCATTTGCTTCAGGGTATGCTGTTTGTCCAATGCTAGCACTTAACATTATCTTGTACAATTTTTTTTTTGCATGGCCTACATTCACTCAGTCATTTCTGTTGTTTTTCTCTATGCTTTTACCCTCCTGAATTAAGCTTCCCAAGATGCTTCATTAGTACCGTTCTGCAGGGGGTCATCAAGAATAACCAGGAGGACCATTTTCATTGTGAATCCTTCACATTGCATTCCGAGTGCTCAGACTCAGTGTTATTTAAAATGATTCTATTTTAATTCTGAAAAAATCTGTTTCTTACCAAACTTTGCAGTAACACAGCTGACAACTGTTTCTCTTTATTGAAGTGAACAGAAATGGCCAGGAATATTTTATGGACCTCCTCTGTCTTTTGTGATACAGACTCCTATGGAATGATGCTGTTGTCTTTGGACCTCCATTCAACAAATATGTAGTGTGAGGGGGTTCTAATTCCCCACACAGACTCTAAAGATATAAACTCACAAAATTGGGCATCGACCTCTACATCACCAGTTGGATGGTCAAATGGCTCATGGACAGGACACACGTTGTTAGAGTGGGGGAATCCACATCCGGCTAGAGGTCAGTCACCAGTGGAATACCACAAGGCTCAGTGCTGGACTCCCTCTTGTTTAGGATATACTTCTCAGATATCAATGCAAATATAGATGGCCTTTGGCTGACCAAGATTGCTGATGATGGCAAGTTGGGAGAAATCATTGACTCCCCAAATGATGTTGATATCATACAGAAATGACTAATGATTGGTGTCAGAGATGTGGCCTTAAACTAAATGCAAAGTGCATAATAATACCCATTTGGAAACTCAAATACCCCTGCAAATTACAACATTGATAGCACCCCCTAAGAGTGGATCCAGTGGTGAGAGATCTGGGTACTCAGATAGATGGTAATCTATCTACCATGGTTCCACAGTGGTGAGAAAATCCTTCTCTGTGGCTTAGCTTATAAGTAAGGGCACAGTAAACAGATCTAAGGATGTCATTGTACCACTGTACTCAGCACTCCTCAGATCAGTAATTGAGTACAGTGCACTTTTTTGGCATGCACCTAACCTGGCTTCTGCAACAGTTGGAGCATCCTCAGAGTTTTCTTACCAAAAAATACTAGGTATAACCAACGTGTTATATGTGGACAGATTAAAAGCTCTACCACTGTATTCAGTTTCCTACCGATTACTGAGGGGTGATCTCTGCCTGACCTACAAGGCAGTCTCTGACCTAGCTATGATGGACATGTTGCATATTTGCAAAACTAACTGCATGAGGGTTACCTGCACCAAAGATCTAAACCTGATCTCTGAAATGACTAGATCATGTTGGAGAGACAGATATGTGCTCCAGAGATTGCCCCTCCTCTGGAATAGGATTTCTATTCACATGAAGCAGAACTCTTCTGTGACTACCTTTAAGCAAAATCTGGACCAATGGATGGGAAATTGCAAATTCCTTCCTGAGTTGGTGCCCAAGTCTCTTATGGACTGAGGCAGTCTATAAAAACAAAACTCTGCTTGCTGACCCTTATCTTTCCCCTAGGGATAAAAAATTGAGTAAAATCAGGGTAAAAGTGACTAAGCTTGTAAGGGCTCTTGAGCCATTAACTTAGTAATCTCCTATGAGCCTATGAAGCTATGAACATACAAAATCGAGTGAAGAATACTCTGCTAACACTGCAGAGCCTCATCAGAAAATGAAAGGGACAGTACAGGGAAAACTCTCTTTATTCCACTTCTTGAATAAATACTTCCATTCAATACTTAGTTTTTGGCTCCACTTAAAATATGCAGATTTTTGTTAACTACAGATCAAAGAACAACAGACAACTCTAACAAATTCAAGCTGCTTAGTAGGTAGTGGCTCTCTTTGGGTACACAACATTCCTTTTCAAGCCTCCAGCCCCCCCCCCCCCCAATTCAGCGATGCTCCTCCACTTAGCCTAAACGCCAACTCAGTCTTAGCCTAAATACCCATTCAAAGTTAGATTAACTACCCTTTCAGACTTAGCATATATACACACTGAATCTTTGCCTAAATACCCACTGAAATTCCAGTTCACGCAGTAATGCCTCATATTCATAGCTATAAACTGTGGGATTCAGTACCAGGTTCCATTACAGCCTGACCTTTTTTCTTGTATTTTTATTTTGCCCTCAAGAATTTTCTGTTTGAAAAAAAAATGAAAGTAGTTCCGGGAATAGGCTTGGCTAACCCCTGACTGCCTAATCCTGCATCCGTTAAGTGCCGTGCAAACTCAGATTTATTGCACTCTTCACAGGCTGAATGCCCCAGTGACAGATTTTAACTTTCTGTTATGATTTAGTACTTTATTGTTCAAAGGTAGCTTTTTTAAATGGTCAGAATATTGAATGTGAGCTGTAGAAGTTTTGCTGGTGTGTGTGCTCAAGTTCACGGTACAACAGGGAATGGGAATTTGCTGTTTGTTCACTATTGTGCAGTTTAAGAATAAGCATATATAAGGTGCAGGGGGGTGTGGAGTGCAGTTCCCACATGGGGAGTACAAAGGAGCTTTCACCTTGCATAAAACAGATTTCAATTTTTTTTATTTTTTTTACCTTTAAGTCTTTTGAGATCCATGCTTTCAATTCAAAAATGTTATTTTTCAAAATGCTATTTTATATATATATATATATATATATATATATATATATATATATATATATATATATATAGTTAGATAGATATGCATGCAGCACAGTCCATCAGTTTGTAAAATATATTCTGGCAAGTAGAAATGCAGCATAATTTATCTTTTAATAAAATACATGTAGATTTATTAGGGTACAAACAAAATAGTGGTGGTTATAGTTCCATACAAAAAGGACATATTTGCTCTCAGCAAGTCCATAAATGTTTTCCAATAGCTTTCTTTTTCCTGGATTCCCTTGGCAGGAAAAATATCCAGTTTCCTTCGGAAGTCTTCCACAAGGTCTCTTCTTTCTACAGCACTTTTCCAGATTTGCAGGCCCGGGATCTCCCTTATCAAAAGACCAGATTCCCTGAAATGGAAGCGTTGTAGGTGTTCTTCATATGTACCACTTTACTAGGTTATTGGCTTTATTAACAAAATCCTACCAGGAACTGTGTCTGTCCAATATACCACTTATCTGACTGCCTTAAAGGAACAGATATATTTATGTCATGTTATTAAAGAAATAGATTTACATGCTATATCTACAGCAATAATTCTATTTACAACCACTTTACAGTGTTATGTTTTATATCATGTTGGGGTTCTTTCTTGGTGACCCCCCCTACTGTTTGAAACATTCAGTCTGAGACCTACTAGATTTGCTGTGAGCTCTAGATATGCCATCAGCATTGTTCTGAGTGGAGTCTGGCCTGTGTTAGAACATAAATTTAAATGGTTGTACGCAGAGTTCCTATCTACATAACATTTTCCTCACATCTTACTGCCTATTTAACCATAACGGGGGCATTTTTCTGTTACTAGTATAATCTTTTGGTATTTTAGTGAAGACAGTGCCCATTTGATTGCCAAATATTCTCTCTCATTAGCTGAATAGCTGATTTCTGCTCTTCTTAACTTATTAGTCAGAAAACATATAGAATGCTCTTCCCATAAGAGATCTATGATAGTACGGCTTCTTGGCCTACCTCTGATGCGTAATATAGATGATAAAACGTCTGTTGAAATATTAATATTCTAAGACAGGCTTAGAGCATAATATGTTCTTCAACTGTTTAAATTAAAACGCTTTTCTGCCAACAGTGTCTTCTACTTTAAGGGACATATTTCCTTTTGCCAGATCTGGGAGATGGCATGCTATTGATGTAAAATGGGGTACAAATATTTTTTTGTACCCTGGATCTTACAATTCCCCTACCAGTAACATAAGCTAAATTTGTGTACCTCTAATATGCCTAACTTGCCTTTGAAGGTATTGCCTGTTAACCTGATTTAGAGAGTCTAGTACAGCCTACACTTTATGTGAGCACAATTCCTTTTAGGGCATTATGACATCATCTATGTAAGCACCAGCATATTTAACATGGGATTTCAAGACTCTGTCCCTAAGTCTCTAAAAGGTCACAAGGATACCAAGTAACCCAAGAAGAAGGATTGTATAATAGAAAAGGCATCTTGCGTTAAAATGCTTGTCTCTTCTCTGACTTCAGCTGTGGGAAGGGTTTCCAGTATGCCTTTGTCAGGTTTAATGTGGTTAGAATATTGCCTTTCTTTTTTTTTTTGTTTTCTTTAACTTTTTTTATTAGTTCATTGACCTTGGGCTTTGGGTAGCTGTTAACTTTCAAAATATTACGGAACCTGGTTGCTCTATCAGGCTTTGGAACTATCACTATGCAGTTGTTCAGTTTGTTTAACTCCTTTGCCATCCTCATATTAAGAAATTTTGTACTTTCCTTTCCAAAACATTTCTAAGTGACTGTGGTATTGTCTAAGACTTTAAGTTAACCTGTCCACCCTGGTATGGTCTCAATACGGTACTGAAACAAGTCCATTCTTACAGATAGTTATGCAAAAACCTCTTGGTTTCTTAATAGAAGTTCCTTTATTTATTATTTATTTGAATTATATACTATGTCATTTACCTGAAATAAAAGTATAGAGGTCAGTTTCTTTCTTCACCAGATCTACCAACCTCTGCTGCTAAAGTAACCACAGAGGTATGTGCTTCTTCTGGGCTTGTTGCCAACATTTCAGGAACTTCAGCCAAGGTGGAACTTTCAATGCGTGACCTCTCAAACCTCTTGAATAAGAGGCACATGGGATATATGCAAACGACCCTTATGAACAGCAGGTGTTTCAACTAATTGTCAATTCTGATTGCCCATGACTTGGCATATCCACAGCTAGTGGGGTTTGGCTTTATTGGCCTGAAATTTTCTATTAAAATGACAAAACAAGTCATGGGCATTCAGAATCGCCAATTAGCCGAAATGCCTGGTGTTCATAAGGGTCATTTGCATATAGGTTCATAGGCTGGTACTAGGCTATCAGCCCTAGGACCTATACATGCCTAGACGTAACAATTCCCTGATATTTCTTTCCACAATATTTACTTCCCTGGACCCCTGTCTAGCAGGGCAACTGGCAATATATCCCATGTACCTCTTATTCAAGAGGTTTGAGAGGTCACTCATTGGAAGTTCCAGCTTGGCTGGAGTTTTCATTTAGTTTTTATTAATTGGTTTTACTGTGTGATCTTCTCACTCATTGTTTTAGTTCATTTCAGGAGCTTAATATAGTACAGCTGTTCTGATCTTCTCTTACCGGTTTAACTCTATAATTTTTCTACTATTTAAAACAGACTCTGCCATTTATCCAAGAATTTGTTTTCTGCGAGGGGGTCTGGTCTTCCAATTTGAACATCCTTGGCCTTGCAGTTTTATTATACACTCCACATTACGTAGTCTAGGCTATTTCTATGGTTTCTTGCACAATGAATTTTCTCTTCTTCCCAAGTTTCTCTGGCAATATTTAACAGCATATAAAGGTGCAAACCCTATATGAACTCAGAAGGACCGAATCCTCTGAAGGCTTGTACTATTTCTTTACAAACAGGAGGTATGTTATTAAGCCATCCAAGTGTGTGCCATCTTCAACAATAACTTCTCTCAGGATGAACTTTAATTTTCAATGAACATGCTGTACTGATCTAATCCATCTATTTGGGGATGGTACACAGATGCTTTTCATTGTTTGGCTTTAAAGTGTTAGCACAGATGGTGCTTTACTCTATGCATAACTCAATTTCTCTGGTTGGTGGAAATTAATATTACTAACACTTATAGGTTACCATTAGCCGTACATGGGGGAATAGCCTCAGGGTACTTAATCACATGGTCCAAATTACAAAACATTATTGAAACCCATTGCAGGATTTTATTAGTGTCTGAAGAATATCCAGAGCAATACAGCTGCAGGGGATCATCTTTAATAGACATTGGAATTGAAGGATTTTTGAAAACTGTGTGACGGGCTGTATCTGGTATTCAGGGCATACAGTACAGAAGTTGTCATCTTCATTTATTATTCCTGCCATGCAAAGCCTTACTAAGATCAGTGATTTAGGCGTATCCATTCCTAGGAGTCTAAGTACATGACCATATGATAACCTCATCACTAGGTTTTTGCAAAGTTTGTGCATTGATGCTTGCCATACTACTTCCTGTCTGTCTTTACTTACTTTTCATAATAAATTATTTTGTAGTTCAAAGTATGAGTAAGAAGTGGAGACATTTTGTTCAGATTCTTCCCCAACAACTCTAGCTATATTGTTACTTGTTCGGCTCAAAGTGTCATCTTTCTATTGCAGTTTTTTAAAGTTTATCTAACTTACCTGTAGGTCAGCCAGCTTGGGAGTTTCCTCAGAGTCAGTTTGTCATGAGATGGAAGGCACTACTTGTTGTCCCATCAAACACAGGGACTTATATCTTAGAGCCTAGCTCTTTTAAGAAAGGCACCGGCACACTGTTAGTGTTAACTTCTGGCTCTGCCTTGTTTATTTTTTTATTTATTTTTTTATTAAATCTAATACATAGAATCTTCATATATTTTTTTTCTGTTTAGTGTTGTTCTACTTACAACAGGAATATCATTAAGGCCATGTTTAAATATACGCTTATCCCTCAGTATACAGCACCCTCTTCATAATGTTTTTATTAGGTTGCATATTCTTTGAGTGATAAAGAGAGAGAAGAAGTTATTTAGTTATGATATGTTTCACTAATTTGATTTTCAGCAAGCATCAATTTACTGGATTTATCCAATCAAATAGTCTCAGACTTGCTTTTACACGTGGCAAGAGTGCCACTGCTGAAAGTACTCTCTATAACCCAACGAGACCTAACTGTTAAGATGCAAAGCCACAAGATAAGTTATGGCGGTTGTCTGCCTGAGCCTGTTTCTTTAAACAGGCTTTTGTGTCATGGCTCTTTGGAAAGTACCACAATCGACTAAATGAATAGCGCTTATCTATCCAATAAAATGGGCTCAGAATAATAACTTTTTACATGGGACAAGACCCCAGTGCTGTAGAGGGACCCCATAAACTGAAAGAACTAACTGTTAAGGTACAAAGCCTCAGGTTAAGTCATAACAGTTGTCTTGCCTGGATCTGTTTAATTAAAGAGGCTTTTTGTATCATGATTTTCTGAAAAACATAACAGTCAACCAAATGAATAGTGTTTACTTTTAAAGTGCCAGTTATTTTCTGGTATTCTGTATACAAGTAGGCAACTTGCATCTATTTGTTTCTTTGCTTGTTTGTTTATTTCATTTTGATTGGGTTAGTCCTATTAAGAACGCACTAATTTCACGGAAGATGTGAAGTGCTAGCCATACTAACTGGAGCAACATTAGTGATCATGGGAACAGAGAGGAGAGGTGGAGACCATTGAGGAGTGTGTTTTGACTACTGATGCAGTTATGGAAATTGATTCACAAATAACTTGTTTATTAATAGATTTCAAAATGACATTGTAGAGGCATTAATAGAAGATGGGAAAAGAGGTGGTAAACACCGTGATGTGTCTTGGAGTACTGTAGAAAACAAGTGGTGAATGAATTATCCATGAAGACACTATGCAGGAAGTTACTGAAAGGAGTACAGGATACATAGAGATGTTTAATGACGATGTCGGCAAACTGTGATAAGATCTCAGGCAAATCAAGAAATGACTGGAACTAGTCTGTGATGATACTTTTTTATAGAGGTATATGAGCGGACAAAACCTGCTAGAGAGACTCCGCAGGAAAGGAACTCACTGAGATTTCATTAGATTTCACTATATGTGCTCCAGCCTTCCTAAGAAATATGATTTTTGAGATAAATATTTTAAAACATCTCAAAACTGTTAAAGATTTAAAGGCCGTCATTCACTTGGGAAGAAAGCCTTTCTTTGATGTTTCTTTTGAAATGCTTGCAACTTAAAAAGGTGAGTTTGGAATGGAAGAAAAAAGAAAAAAAAACATATCTTTATGGTGTAATATTAGTTTTAGCACTTTATGTTAAGGAAAAATGTTTTCTTGCAGTTTCTTTCAGACATGCTATCTTACATAAAGTCAGTAAAAAAATGCTAAAATTGTTTGCTGCAGTAGAAATGCTTACAAAACCTTTGAACAGAGATGGATTATGGATAGGAGGCTGGACCATGTATCTAAAACTGAAATGTGTTCAGTTTGATAATATTGCTTTTTGTTAAACATTTAAAGCAACTTTGCATTATTTTGACTGATCGAAGTACTGTTACTGTTACTGTTGTGGTGAAATAAGACATTTGATTAAAATCTGTAAAAAGGTGCTGTGAACAGTGTGGGAAAAGGATGATACAGTAACTAGTTTCTGTTTAGGAAATCTACAGCCCCTTTCGGTGTAACAAGTCAGAACACCCCTCATTTGTTAGTCTCTTTGTCTTGTGGTGAGCTGTAGAGAACAAATAATAATACACTAGTAAGGCAGATATTTTTCTTGATAAAAACTGACAGAAAGATTTTTCTCAGCCCAAGAACTGTGAAAGAAGACTGTCTAATAATGTCTTACATTGCCAAATGCTACAAAAAAAGTGAAATAAGAAATAATAGAAGGCATATGTCTTTTGTGTCCTCATATGGTGATTTTTCTTGCACTTTCAATGCATGGGGTTGAAGAACTGGTCTGTTGTAATTCATGATTAAATCTTTACTGCTCTTCTACCCAAATAGAGAGTTTTTCTCTCACAGAAGAAAGAGGAATTTACAGGACATGTTAGTTTTTAGCATTACTATTCCCAGGTTTAATATGAATAAAGTTAGTGGCACCTTCCCATGTGGAAAGGGCAAAATGTAAAATGTTTGACAATATTGTGAAATGACATGGTACTAACATTAATTAGGATTCAAATGCAAGATTTGCTTGTGATTCAGCTGGCATGACTTTTGTTAAAGGATGAACATGTCCTGATATGAAACATAAGACAGAAAGTTAAAAATTCACATTCTAAACTACTTTGGTGATGTTAGACAGGAAGAGGTAAATAATATCTTGCTGTAGCCTGCAGGGAATATGTTGGCAGAAAAATGGGGGCCTTGTTTGTTAGGATATTTAATACCCCCTCTTTATTTGGAGAGATGATTTACATTTTAATCCTTCTGGCCTTAGAAACACAGATTATTTTAAAATAAATTTTAATCAGAAAAAGCTTAAACAGTGATCTTGTCTGGTCTGTTTTGTTATAAACACATACACTCATAGGTATGTGCATGCGATTAAAATGGTGAGATGAGTTGCGTTTTATACATGAAAATGTAAGTGTTAATTAGGATGATTGGCAGCTGATTGGAAATGCAGTCATGTTGGTCTTTTCAGATGATTATGCTATTTATATTGACACAACTTGATTATTGTGCAGTGCTCCTTAACAAAACAAAAAGCTGAGGTGCCAGGTGTTGAACAATATGTTAAAAGGCATGTAAATTACACAGCATATGCATTAACTGTAACTATTATTTCAGCTTTTCTTTAAAGGTTAGGAGAAGAAATTCCCAGAGTGTCAGTAGCCCACAAAAAAAAGAAAAAAAGATGGACAGCATAAGGCAAAACACTTTTCTGCATAGGAAATCATTGCTGGTGTGATTTCCAAGTGTCCACTGGCAATGATTCATGTTTGTGGGGAAACTTCTCCCTTCTTCAAGTTAGTGTGACCATGGAGTTGGTATATATAAATAAATTTTGGGGTGCAGGGGGACTTGCCTCCTGTAAAAAACAAGAAAGGGGTAGTTTTTCACCTTTTTGTTTTCTATTCTGTTGAAGTGTTGACTTTCAGGAAGTAGCAGGTTTTGGTGCTCATGAGAATACAATGGGCTTTGCAGAAACAGTGTGCTGTGTTATTTTATAGCATTTGAGTTCTTGAGCCATTGTTGTTGGGAACTTAGTTTATGATCGATTGCAGTTCACTCTTTCATAGACAATTCAATTGCTTGTTGAAAAAGTGTAAACATTTTCTGTACCAAGCACATCCACACACACAAACACACACACACACACATAGCAATGTGTTCTGTGGATGCTGCTGACAGTCCCTCTTTACACACACATACAAACACACACACACACACACACACACACACACACACACACACACACACACACACACACACACACAGTGCAATGTGTTCTGTGGATGCTGCTGACAGTCCCTCTTTACACACACATACAAACACACACATACATACACACACACACACACACACACACACACACACACACACACACACACACACACACACACACACACACACAGCTTTTAGCCAATTATCACACTGTGTAATACGCATTCCAGCACCTGCTAGTCCCACACACCACACGGACACTAATGAAATGCACATGAACAAACATATTTGCATCATGCATTAACTCCCATCACACACACACACACACACACACACACACACACACACACACACACACACACACACACACACACACACACACATACACACAGCAATGTGTTCTGTGGATGCTGCACACACACACACACACACACACACACAGCAATGTGTTCTGTGGATGCTACACACACACATACACACACACACACACACACACACACACACACACACACACACACACACACACAGCAATGTGTTCTGTGGATGCTGCTGACAGTCCTTCTTTACACATACATGCACACACATACACACACACACACACACACACACACACACACACACACACACACACACACACACACACACACACACACACACACAGAGCAATGTGTTCTATGTATGGTGCCCATAGTCCTTCCTTACACTTTAGGAACTGCCTCTATCCATTAGTGGCATGAGGGGTAATCCTGGAGTACATTTTCTATTACCCATCCTTAAATCCAAGTTTCATTTGAATATGGACAGGGATGAGCTTTGTTTTAATTGAATGGATAGTCTGTTCTGGATATATATCCATCTCTCCACAACATTCAGTTTGGATACCTGGAGTGAGTATTTCTGATGCCATTTGACTTGCTGATGTTCAGTAGGTCCATCTGTGTTAGGTCAGAGGATGCCTTGTCTGCCAAATATGTCACCTCTAAGCACTCTGTACGATACTGAGTATAGTGATAACTCTTTGAGGTGGTCCATGCAAGACCTACTATTTAGGACTTGTATAATTTTAGTAAGGTATCTCTGTGGGTATTCCAATTGTTGCATGGGTCTGGACAGTAACATGCCAAAGTAGGCATCATACAAAATGATTGACCTAATGAGGGCTATGTAAAGGGGGATAATAACATCTTTAGATCTAGTCACAGTCAATTTGTTTATAAGCTGTGCAATATAGAAAGACTTTCTTATGACTCTGGGCACATGTTGGTCGAAAGTTAGGTCACTGTACACACAAGATCTGAAATGCAAAACAACGGGGTCAGTTCTCAGGGGGCATGGTCAATTTGGCAGTTCCCGGGAGTAGATGACTTCCCAAAGGATGCGATAATGTATTTCTTGGAGTTTAGTTTCAGTTCATGATTCTGGCACTAGTTATTGTTTGGGACAAACCTTCCTGCATGATGGGTAAGTTATTTGGGCATTCAATAACTGCACCTAGCTTGCAGTCATCTCAAACTTAGTCAGCCAAAGCCCTTTGGTATTTCCTTTTACTTTTGAGGTGTATATGCCAAACAGAAAAACACTCAGCATCAAACCCTGGGGGACACCATTGGTGACTGGTCTCTTCCCCTATTTTGATCTGCTGCATACATGTATACAGTCTTTGATTCACCTTCCTGATTGTATTATCCTGATTGTATTAAATTATATTCCTTGTATAATACAGCACCACTTGTTAGAATGTTTTAAATTTTTAGTTTGAAACAGTCTTCTAGTGAGCAATGAAACAAAATGTATGAACTAATAATGATACAACTACCCATTTCAAAAAAATTCAACCATAAAAGGCCACTCAAACTTCTGTCATTACAATCCACCAATTTCAGTAAATATGCAAAATCTCTGCAGTAGTAAGTCATCTAAATAAATCCACATTAAAGGGATCTGTAACTAATGAAGAGGCTGCTACTAGCAAACAGCTTTATATTTCATTGTTTCATCTACAAAATAAAGAGGCTGTTGCCCTTGAAGAATAAATTGCCTATGCTACATTAAACAATGATAAGCTAGTACTTTTGCAATGGGGAATGGATGGCAAACTGATAATGGGTTCATAGTTACTAGGTAACTCCTCCAAAGGAGGGCATTCACAGGACTGCAGCATCCACCCCTTTAAAGTACAACACAGTACAGTATCAGTGATCCATCTGCATACTGTGGGATTAGAACCCACAGCCTTCTGCAGCAAAAGCAAGTATACTACCTGTTGTGCTAGTAACAATGCAAACAACTTAGCATAAGTAGTATTAAACTTCTCTTCCCCTGAAGCTCTCAGCTCCTTGTAAAATCCACTTGACAATCAACTAAACCTCTCAACTTCGTAGCACAAGAAATCTGGAAAAATCCAAAATTTATTGGGGGGGGGGGCAAAGGCCCAAAACCAGGGACACATTTTAAATATTGCTTGTATAATCTTAGAAAGTTGCTAAAATAAAGTGTTTTGTATTACCATGTGTTTTCTGAAAGATAGGAAGACTGAACCTTAAAGAGATATTATTATTTAGTGAATTCAGTTCTCACTGATTTGCCAGAAAAACACAAATTTTAAGAGGAACAGACCAAAAGTATGAGCCAAATATTCTGTGAAAATATGGACAGTGGAGAGCTATGGACTCAACTCCCTGAATCACAAGTGGTGGTATGGGTAGAGAATTCAGGCTCTTGTTTGAGCCTGAGTAACACTAACCATCAGGTATACCTAAATAGGGTATTTTACACACACACACACACACACACACACACACACACACACACACACACACACACACACACACACACACACGCGCGCGCATGGGAGCAGCATAACTTCTGCAAATAAAAGAACAAAACTCTCCTTAATGGCATGACTCTGGCAGCACCAGTGGAACAGCAGCAGCATAACCCCTGCAACAGAGAGCAGTAAGAGAACAAGAAAAGTTAGTTTAGTTAGTTTAATTTCCCCGTGCAAATCCACGTTAGCTTGAAAACTCCACTTCATTAATTTTTCCTCGACAGGTCTTGCAGCTGTAAAAGTGTGTGCGGG
Source organism: Protopterus annectens (assembly GCF_019279795.1). Classification (NCBI taxonomy): domain Eukaryota; kingdom Metazoa; phylum Chordata; order Ceratodontiformes; family Protopteridae; genus Protopterus; species Protopterus annectens. The sequence goes on from NC_056742.1 coordinate 445,528,473, forward strand.
GGCTCCTGCTTCCCCTGGCTCTATGGTTCTGGCACCCATGCATGACGCGCTCACAACACACATACACACACACACACACACACACACACACACACACACACACACACACACACACACACACACACACACACACACACACACACACACACACACACACACACCACATACCTAAACCCACAGTCGTGTATTCTATGTATACTGCCCACAGTCCCTCCTTACACACACACACACACATACACACACACATACACATATGCACACACACAGCAATGTGTTCTGTGTATGCCGCCCACAATCCCTCCTTAGACACACACACACACACACACACACACACACACACACACACACACACACACACACACACACACACATATATATACACACACACACACACACACACATACACTCACTCACTCACTCACTCACTCACTCACACACAGTTGTGTGTCAGTCCCTTCTTACAAACACACACACAAACAATGGTGAATTCTATGTATGCTGCCCAACGTCTGCCCATGGTATGACATCAGGGGTTAACGCTAACATTGTGGATGTGGTAATTGCAGGGTTATAAGTGATAGGAATCTGCCTCATACAAATGCAGATCATAATTTCCAGTATGCATACATCATGCATAATGATTTCCAGCACACGTGGGCTATGCATCATGATGTCAGGTTCGTGTAGCCATTACCTGTGGGATGTACATAAGCAGAGGATGGGATACAATCATGAAGCACTGCTTTTACATTTGCTGGTTCACACAGCCTACCAGTATCATGAATTTGTATGACTAGTTATATGCACTAATAGCTGGCATTGCACCACTAAGCTAGCATATTTGCAGATCCCTCTAACCAATACTACCGACCCATACTCCCAGTCTCAACTTTTCTTCCTGCTACGTCAGTCTTGCCATTTTGGTCTTTTATCCATTCAGTATCATTGTTCTTGTCTCATTCAATGTGTTTGACCTCAAGTACTAAGATAAAACTATGAAGAAATAGAGTCCTTCAGAAAACAAAGTCGTTGATGTTAAAAAAACAAAACAATAATTCTCACGGATAAAGCATTATGTGACTCGGAACAGGTCACTAAATCATATAAAACAAACAGCATAAAATATCTTGGGGAAGCACATTTCTTTTCACATTTTGAAGTAATACTATATATAAACGTTCACATACCACCAAACGTTATACTTCTTTAAAACAAGCGCTGATTGCTTAATGTGTAACTTGTGCTAAAAGATTAGTTTCTGTGTACCCAGTATTCACAGTTTAGAATGCATGGGGCTACTTTTGCAGTGTCTTATAAAAATGGTCCAGTTCTAGCCTTCACTTTGTATTGTATACTTTTGTAGATTTTTTTAAAGCTACTAATTTAGGTTTCCATTGCAAGCAAGAACCTCAACCATGTTTAATCTAATTATATTCTTAAGCATTTCCTTTCATATTTGTTCATTGATTACTTTCTTGTTACTATTTGCTTGACAGATTTGCTTTCAGTATTTTTATTTGCTACATGATTTAAAAAGTTTATGCACTGTAATGAAATTTATTTTGAAAAGCCTTTATGGGAAACAAAAAGAAGCATTTGTTTACTATTAGGAATAATACATTAACTTTACTTTTTTATTATTTCCTGGTTGTGGTTTTACTCCTTCCAGTTTGAAATTCTGATTTCCTGCACCGACATATCTCCATTAGTAAATGCAGCCTATGAAACTAGATGGTTCTACTACGAAATGTGACGTCTTGAAAGTTGAGTTTTCAAAAGAAAAGAAAACAAGCCTGAAAACGAATAGGGCAAAAAACTCCTGGGGGGGGCAATCCCCCCACACCCCCACACCTATATATACCAACTATACTAAGTCAAAAAAGGGGAAAATCTCCCCAAAATCTGAATCATTGCCAGCACACTTAGAAATTGCACCAGTAATGACTTCCTATAGGAAGAAAAAACATTCAACATTATGTCATTCATCTTTTTCATCTGTGCACTACTGATGCTAGTTCATTTCTCCTCGAGTATATATAGGGAAGCCAACTAGGCAAGTAAGCATTGCTGCAAACGGAGCTTCAAAACATTACTTGTTCACAGAAAAATGTGGCTTCCTGCAGAGAGGAAAGCTTAATATTTTCCATAACAATGAGTTTAGTTTACTAGAAAAATAAAACACAATAGCCATTTCTGTAACACGTTTTGACAGTAGCTGCCTCAGCATTAACATCTGGCTTTTCATAGTTTTGTTGTCTTTTTAGAATGGTATCTGGTTACACTCTAAAAATTCAATCTAAAACTTCTGTTTCTCCCAGTCCTTTTTTTCTGTTATGTCATCTAAACTTATTTCTTTTTTATTTGCTTTTCTGCATTTCAGGCCAGTTGAGCACAGAAATCAATAGCTTGATTATGGGTCATAATTTAAACAAGCTGTGAGAAATGCTGTAGGTACTGAATTGTCAAAGCCGGGTGATACATCACTTTGTTTACTATGTATCCTACCTGTTGATTGCACTTTACAGACTGGTGTGACACACAAGCTATGAGACATCATTTTGTGCATGTAGCATTTATATTTTATTTCTGATGGTTTTCTTGGTGAAACCTTATAAAAATATGAATACAAGTGCTTAAAGATTTATCAAAGTTATAGGTAGGACATGAATTACCACATCAATGGTAGTCCACTGAACACAGAAGGCATGAGATCTGGGAACACAAGTTGACAGCAACCTCTCTTTTGACTACCATACTGCCACTGTGGTCAGAAAGTCCTTCTATGTGGTACATCTCATTACTAAGGGTTTTGCATCCAGGAAGAACGACGTCATTGCCTCCCTCTACTCTTCCCTCATTAGGCCAATCATTGAGTACAATGCCCCATTTGGCATGTACCTCACTAGACACCTGCAACAACTGGAAAGGCTGCAAAAGTACCTCACAAAGAGGATCCTAGGGCTTAAACACTTGTCCTATATGGACAGACTAAAAAAACTCCAACTATTCTCTGTCTCATATCGCCTACTTAGAGGCAATTTCTGATTGAATAGCAAAGCCATGTTTGACCCAGCTCTGTTAGAAATGGTACATCTAAATAAATCCCAATCCACTACATGCTACAGAGACCTCAACCTCATTACCACAATCAACAGAATGTGCTGGAGGGACAGGTTCATAACCCAGAGACTGCCCATACTATGGAATAGACTCCCCATACATGTCAAACAGAGCACCTCACTGGCCCTCTTCAAGTGAAATCTTTTTCTCAAAATTTGTTTTTATTTTTCAAATACATTTGAATGAATTCCATAGTATTTATACATAACATCTTAAATAACTATGTACACTATTTACATTTGCCTGATACTATAACATATCTTAATGTATACAGTTACTTTATAAGTATGTCCAGTCCATTATCAGAGTGTCTGATAAATTATTGTATAGTGTCAATCAATGATAAGACTTTCCCCCTGGGTTGTTGATAAATGGCTTTGGATAAATTCTTAGTTCTTTAATTTTGATTTCCAATAATGCTGTGGTCTTCAGCAGGCTGTAGAAGTCTTCCAAAGTTGGTATTGTGTTTGTATTCCATCTTTTTATTTACACTTCCTTGAAATTGCAAGCATAGACTAGATTCAGACATCTAGTTTTGTTTGTATAACTTGAGCACTAATCCAGGCCATCTCTTTTGGAGAAGGTTCCCATGCACCCTAGTGGCAGGAGTGTGCAGTTAGAACTTGTCTGATTGAAGACTGCTGGAACAGGGCTCAGTTTTGAGCTTTTTTACTGGTTAATTGGGTAATTTGTTTAAATCAGTTTGCTCATTTTCTATTGTTATATAAAAAAATTGCACTTTATTCATCTGCTTTTACTGTATTTGTGTTTCTTCCTACTTTATTACTTTGTTTTGCTTTTGTTGCTTGTTCTTAAAAGTACTTAATTGCATTTATTCTGCTGCATTTATTACTGCTTGTTAGTAGCCTGATTAAATTGTAACTGTTATTCTAAGCCTTTGGTTGAAGCACTTGGGCTTTAGACCAGTTGTTTTACATTAAGAAGGTTTGTGGTCTGCACTGTTGTGGCAGGACAGTTAGCTTACATCCTTCTAAGTTGGGAGTTGCTGATTGAAGGCTTAGTGTCTGTTATTCTAAAAGTATATTAGTTCTGGTTTAAGCACTTGGGCTTTGGGCCAGTTATTTTACATTAAGAAAGTGTGGTCTGCACTCTTGTGGGAGGAGAGGGTAGATTCTGCCCTTCTGAGCTGGGGGTTTCTGATTAAAGGCTTATTGTGCCTGCTTATTTGAACTGTTTCTTTCTGAAATTGGTATGTCTTGTTTGCTGTAGCATAGACTAAATTCAAACCTGCTAAATTTAGCTTTGGTTGTAAAACTTGAGCACTAATCCAGACCATCTTTTTTTTGGAGAAGGTTCCCCTGCACTCTAGTGGCAGGAGTGTGCAGTTAGAACTTGTCTGATCAAAGACTGCTGGAACGGGGCTCACATTTTAACTTTTTATTGGTTAATTGGTTAATTTGTTTAAATCAGTTTGCTCATTTGCTACTCTTATATTAAAAAAATACACTTTATGCATCGCCATTTAGCTAGGGTTAAACTATTCCCGGCCCCATAAAGTCTTCTCTTCAAAATTTCCCTTAGAACTAGCCAGTTTTTTAGTTTTAGCACTCATTTCTTTGAGCTCAGCACTTCAGAACTCATTGTAAGCACTAAATAAGCTACAAATTACTACAACACTCAACTTTCCTCACTTGTCTAGAGGAAAACAATTTTTAGTAATTAATAAATACGCACCTATCAAGGCACGTCTAAGGGTCAGCTCCTGGTGTTTTCTCCTCTCTACCTGATGAATCTGGGCATCTTGGGGCAATGCAGCAATTGCCTCATGTTCACAGACAACCCTCTCCTCCTACCACCCAACACTACAACCTGTGAGAGATGCACTTATATAGCCAAACTGGAAGCAAAGCTCTCTTCACCCAAGACTGGACTAGACAGTCAAGAGGAGAAGGTAAACACTTGCACCACACCACACTGATCACATATTCCCTCAAAACCTTCACCACCAAAACAGACACATAGAAACACAAAACACACACCTACATTCATGGAGGCTCTCAATAAAAATCTGCTCAAGCAACAGAGACCCCAAAGCCAAAATGCAAGCAACCTCCACCCCCCATCACAACCCAAATGACACATAGCCCACAAACTCAGATTGCCACTCAACCACAGCCCATAAGGCATAACAACGTACCCAACACTCTAGTCATAGGTGAGTCTATAGTCAGGCACCCTGATGTTCCACTCACCAGGCTAAACAAGGAGAAAGTTACTGTCAGCTGTCTGTCGGGTGCCAGGATCTGCCACATAATGCATGCACTCAGGTCACTCCACAACAAGTACAAATATGACTCTGTCATTGTCCATGTTGGTGTGAATGACCTGAGACGTACCTCCTTGGACTATATGAAAAGAGACATGGAGGAGCTCTCCAATCTTTTAGCCCAGGCAGGTATGACCCTAGCCCTGAGTAGCATCCTGCCATCACTCAGAATGATACCACAGTACAAGGACAAAATAATTGACTTCAACAATTGGCTAAGCTTCTGGTATCATTCTAAGGGGATCCAGTATCTGTCTGCCTGGGATGACATGATCGACAGACCACGATGCTTTGCCAGAGACAGCCTGCACCTGTCATCCTTGGGATTCTGGATACTGGTTAAGGCTCTTGCCACTCCTATAGTGCCTTTTTTAGGCAAGGTTCAAATGACAAATTCATCACTGTAACAGGTACAAGCAAGCAAAATCTGAGGGTAATGCTACTCAATGCTAGAAGTCTAAACCTCAAAATGCATTCACTCAAGGCACGCCTTAAAATGGAGAATATCGACATTTGTGCAGTGACAAAGACCTGGTTCAAGGCTCCAGAGAGCACCCCTGCATTACCAGGCTATAATTCATACCAAACTCTTCGGCCACTGAGCCTGGACCGAAACACTAAAGGCAGAGGTGTGCCCATATTCATTAAGGATATCCACATCTCCAGGCTAGTTGCTTAGCATAATGCATCCGAGATTATCCAAGTGCAACTAACTCTGGCCATGACTGCAATCCAAATTGTAACTTGCTACAGATCCCCCACCATGCCCCAGGATTCTCACTCCTCATTTCTTGATACACTGGAAAATATTAGGGTACAATCCAACACCCTAATAATGGGCAATTTCAGCTACCCCACCATTAACTGGGAAAACTACTCATGTACCAACTCTTTTTTCTCAACGTTTTCTGGAATTCATAAATTCCAATGCCTTGGATCAGCTTATCCACATCCCCACCAGGGGCAACAATATCCTAGACCTGGTCATAACCAACATGGGCGACCAGTGTTCCACACTAGAGGTCAATTCCTTGTTGGTCAGAGCCAACCACAAGCTAATCACCCTAGACATCCACATCCTGCCCCCACCCCCCCTTAGGGAAACCACCGTAAAAAAATTCTCCAAAGCCAGCTTCATGCTTCTTAAGACAGAAGTGGCAAACTTCGCGACACCCATGCAGACGGACAATAGAGGGATGACTGCTAAACCCTAAACAAATGCACTTTATAAGCACTTGCACGAGTGCATGGATCATGCTATCCCTAACAGAACCAAGATGCTATCCACCAAAAAAAGGAAGCCAATCTAGTGGTCCCCTGACATAAACAAATTCTACAACAGAAGAAAGATGATTGGAGGAACTCCCTGGTCAGCCTCAGTAAGAAGCTGAGATCCCTCATAAAATCCTCCAAAGCTAGTTACGAAAACAAAATCACAACTGATTCTAAAGACAAACACAAAGTATTCTATAGCTATGTCAAGAATCTCAATGGCAACACTCAGATCTGCTCTGAGTTACAGCACAATGGCACTAAATTTACAGAACCAACTGATATTGCCAACATCCTGGCAGATAGGTTCAGTGCTAACTTTACCCCCCCCTCTCACCCCCTAAAGGGCCCATCTCTATACCGGAAGAATGAAATGTTCCTGTAATTACAGCTGCACAGGTAAAAACCACGCACTCCAAAGCCAAGAACACAGCATCTGTGGGACCTGACAACATCCCAGGCTGAATTCTACATGAACTACAGAATGAACTGGCACCCCACCTAAGCATCATGTTCGATCATAGCCTCACCTCAGGCTTTGTGCCCACTAAATAGTGAACAGTGATGGTTATCCCACTCCACAAAGGGGGAACCACCATGGACCCCGGGAACTACCACCCCATTAGCCTAATGAGCAAGGCCACAGAACGTATCATCATGTAACTCATAAACAAAGACATTGGTAATGTCCAAACTCTTTACCCCACCCAGTTGAGGTTTGTAAAAGGCAGATCATGTCTCCTAAACCTGATAAACTTCTTTGAAGCAGTCACCAAACCCGTAGACGAGGGTAAGGTGGTTTACACAGACTATCTAGATCTCGCCAAGGCTTTTGACACCATCCCCCATTCTGGAATTATAGATAAACTCACTAAACTAGGTATAAATCCCTATGTCAGAAGATGGGTCGCTAACTGGCTCACTGGCAGAACCCACACTGTGAAAGTAGCAGACTTCAAATCTGACTGCAGATCAGTGATAAGTGGAGTACCACAGGGTTCAGTACTGGGTCCTCTCCTGTTTGGTATCTACTTTTCTGAAGTACAGGCTAACACAGAAGGTCTTTGGCTAATGAAGTTCACAGATGACTGCAAACTAGGAGCCATAATCAAAACTCCTAATCATGTGGACATCCTACAAAAGGGCCTCACTGAGACAGATGCCTGGTGTCAAAGCCATGGCCTCAAGCTCAATGCCAAAAAGTGCATTGTCATCCCCTTTGGTAAAAACTCTGTACCCATGAGCTACCACATAAGTGGTAGTCTACTTAACACCGAAAGTGTGATAAGAGACCTTGGGACACAGGTGGACAGTAGTCTCTCCTTTGATAATCACATCGCCACAGTAGTCAGGAAGTCCTTCTACATGGCACACCTCATCACAAAAGGTTTCTCATCCAGGAAAAAAGAGATCATTGTTCCCCTCTACTCGTCACTCATTAGACCCATTATAGAGCACAATGCCCTTTTTGGTATGTACCTCACAAGACATCTACAACAACTGGAAACACCACAGAAATACCTCACAAAGAGGATTACTGGCCTCAAACAGATGCCCTACGTAGACTGTCTCAAAAAACTCCAGCTTTACTCCATCACATATCGCCTACTCAGAGGCGATCTCTGCCTAACATACAAAGCTATGGCAAACCCAGAGCTGTTGAATATGCTCCACTTAAAGAAATCCCAATCCCTCCAAGCTACACACTCTAGGGACCTAAACCTTGTCACCACAATAAACAGAACATGCTGGAAGGATTGATTCCTGTCCCAGAGACTTCTCATACTCTGGAACAAACTACCTGTCTATAACAAACAAAGCTCCTCATTAGCAATCTTCAAGAAAAGTCTTCAAGAAATTTCACCCCGGGGATCATCTCTGTGGCTCTGCTCGACAGGGGCACAGGAAAATAATTTTCTTGGGTGGCGAAAGCCAGGGTTCCTTTTTGGCTACACTTATATAGGCCCTAGGGCCAATAGTCTAGTACGTACCTATGAACCTATGAACCTATAGGCCATACTAGATACATGTTCGACCTATTCAAATGAGGACCTTTGTTCACATTTAGTAATACAAGAACTTTAGTTAAATAAAATGATTCATTAAATAAAGCTTGTAGAAAGTTATTAATACCATTCCAAAATGGCATAATTTTAACACAGTCAAAGAAAATGTGGCTCCAATCTGCATTGTGTACTTGCTCACATCTCCAATATATTCCTTTTATGGAAGAACTAGTTTTACTGATTCTGTCTGGGGGTTAAGAATGCTCTGTGCAAGCATTTCCAATTAAAAACTTCCCAGTATTGTGTAAAAGATGTATATTTTATCAATAATAAGACATTTGTTTTTATATCTTCAGTTAACTGTATTGAGTGTCCTTTTTTATATATTTTTAATATGAGGTTTTGGGTGCTGTTTTATAGTTTATCAAAATTTAGTAAAATTTTGAAATACTGTTTCCCATGCCAAAGTCATTATATATGATTTCATATATGTATTTCATAAATTTAGGTAGAATTGTTAATTATTCTACTTAAATCTTGTGAATATGACAGATTACTCTATAAAGTTAGCGAGTCCTGTTGTGGAATTTTGTATGTTGTTTTTATTTCTTGCATATCTAAAACTTTTAGTTCTTTGATACATTGGAGCCAACAAACAAATCCTTTCTGTTCCCAGGAATTAATAATTTCTCTATATATTTTATGTGGAAAGTTCTTTGTGACTAGAAATGGTGTTAAAAGATCAAACCAGATTTTTAAATCTATATTTGCATTAATAATTTTCCTAAATGAGTTAATGTAATAATTAATCACACAAATTTTAGTGGGTTTGGTTATGTTATATTGCATACTACTACATAATATATGCCATGGCAAATTGTTTTATCTGTTATTTGAATTTTTTTCTGTAAATTCAAGAGAAATCTTGATGAGTGGATGGGAAGATGGGAAATAGAAAATTCACCACGGGGATCACTCCAGTGGCTGAACACAACAGAGGCCCTGGGAAATAAGGTCGGGTGGCACGATGCCAGGGTAATCCTATGGGCTAGGCTTGCAAAGGCTCCAGGGCCATTAGCCTAGTACGCACCTATGAACCTATATGTTTTTATATGTTTTGGTAATGTTTTGAACATGATGTGTAGTGTATTCTTATGCCAGTCATAATGGACTACTTCTGAGTTGTATGTGCAAGGTGTAAGCTATGCACCCATCATGCACACGGTATTTAATGCTGTAAAAAAGCACACACTGAATTATGATAAGAGCTTCTAATAGTATTATACAGTGCTAATCACCTGCCTTAAAGTGTTGCACAGATGTGATTTGTCACACCTACATTATAAATATTTTTTTACTCATTAAGAAAGGGGATCTGTATAAACTCCAAAATAACCTCAAGATGCAGGATAAATAAAATTAAACTTTATTTAAAAAATTAAGTCTTCCCGGTAGCTCAGCTTAGCTACTCTTCGCAGTGAAAGAAATGTAAGGAAACCAGTATAAATAGCCAGAACTGAGGCAGATACTCTGTTCTCATTAAAAAAAGATCTTGTTTTGTCTCTGACAGGCTTGAGCTTTGAAGCGTGCATATATATGTGTGTGTGTGTGTGTGTGTGTGTGTGTGTGTGTGTGTGTGTGTGTGTGTCTGTGTGTGTGTGTGTGTGTGTGTGTGTGTGTGTGTGTGTGTGTGTGTGTGTGTGTGGGTGTGGGTGTGTATGTGTGAGTGTTTGTGTCTGTGTGCGTGCCCATGCATATCCATGCGTGTGAATACTTGGGAGTGAGAGAGTGTGTGTATGTGTTTTGTGAATAATTGAGTGTGTGTATGTGAATAACTGGGAATATGTATTTGTTAATGCAAGGGAATGTCTGTGTGTGTGTGTGTGTGTGTGTGTGTGTGTGTGTGTGTGTGTGTGTGTATATATTTGTTAATGCAAGGGAATGCCTGTGTGTGTGTGTGTGTGCGTGTGTGCGTGTGTGGTGTGTGTGTGTGTGTGTGTGTGTGTGTGTGTGTGTGTGTGTGTGTGTGTGTGTGTGTGTGTGTGTGTGTGTGTGTGTGTGTGTGATAATGCAAGGGAATGTCTGTGTGTGTGTATGTCTGTGTGTGTATTGGTTAATGCAAGGGAATGCCTGTGTGTGTGTGTGTGTTTGTGTGTGTGTGTGTCTGTGTGTGTATTTGTTAATGTAAGGAAAGTCTGTGTGTGTGTGTGTGTGTGTGTGTGTGTGTGCGTGCATGTGTGTGCATGTGTGTGTGTGATAATGCAAGGGAATGTCTGTGTGTGTGTATGTCTGTGTGTGTATTTGTTAATGCAAGGGAATGCCTGTGTGTGTGTGTGTGTGTGTGTGTGTGTGTGTGTGTGTGTGTGTGTGTGTGCCTGTGTGTGTATTTGTTAATGCAAGGAAAGTCTGTGTGTGTGTGTGTGTGTGTGTGTGTGTGTGTGTGTGTGTGTGTGTGTGTGTGTGTGTGTGCATGTCCATGCGTGTGAATGCTTGGGAGTGAGAGAGTGAGTGTATATGTTTTGTGAATAATTGAGTGTGTGTATGTGAATAACTGGGAATATGTATTTGTTAATGCAAGGGAAAGTCTGTGTGTGTGTGTGTGTGTGTGTGTGTGTGTGTGTGTGTGTGTGTGTGTGTGTGTGTGTGTGTGTGTGTGTGTGTGCATGTGTGTGCGTGTGTGTATGTTAATGTAAGGGAATGTGTCTGTGTGAATGTCTGGGAGTTTGTGTGGGTTTGTAGGGGTGTCTTTGGTAATGTAATACATGGGCTGCTAGGGACAGCACTATTGCTCTCTGGTTCCACAACACAGTGTTTGATTCAGAGATATGGTAATGAGCTGTTAAAGAGGCATTTCTCACAACTTGTTTTAATCATATTCAATAGGGTTGGGACTTACAGTATCTGAAGAGAAGCAATTGATTTTTGTGCAGACAAGGACAGGATGGATTTACCAGGTCTCTGAATCAAAATTTCACTCCATTGTGCTAATAGACCAACCTGTTTGGGCACTTGACAGGCAGAGAATTTTCTGACTCCCAGGTAAGTATGAGCAAATTAAACTTGACAGAGGCAACGCTATAGGAACTGACTTGACTGGTAAGCTGGCTCTGGCTGTTGGATAAAACCTTCTGTATGAGTCTGGCTAAAAGAGAGCCTCCTCCAGCTCATTTCAACATCAGAGAATAGAGAGCTGTGAATTCCATTCAACCGGTTAGCAATAACAAACAGTGAAACTTTTATAACTCTTATTTTCTGCCCTCAACGGAATAGTACACATTTTGGGACTTTTGGGTACAAGTAGCACTTTGCTAATATCTGAATTGAAAAGACAATGCATCAGCCCTAGCTGTAATAATAACAATAATAATAATAATAATAATAATAATAATAATAATAATAATAATAATAATAATAATAATAATAATAATAATAATAATAGTAATAATAATAATAATTGTAATAATAATATAATAATAATAATAATAATAATAATAATAATAATAATAATAATAATAATAATAATATAATAATAATAATAATAATAATAATAATAATAATAATAATAATAATAATAATAATAATAATAATAATAATAATAATAAGAATAATAATAATCCTATTAGTTAACCAAGTAAGCCCACTAAACACATAGTCCCTTTTTAGGGGCAACCTAGGAACAATGTTAGGCTAAGTGACTTGCTGAAGGTCACATATGGGGTAGATGAGGGCTGTGGGAATCAAACCCTGTATCACAAGAATTACCGATTGTAATCTTAACTGCTGTATCATCTGACATTTGCCATATATGTAGACTGAATTAATATATGGGAGAGCATGCATCTACCCTTAATTTGCTGATTGTTTTCAAAATAAGGAATGTATCCAGATTCATTAAACTAGTTTTGGCCCTTTTATATTTTTTGGATAATATATTTATTTTTGACTCAACAAATAAACTTAACACTAGATGACATAGTCCCATTTTACTAAAGTAACTTTTTTATGTTGTAAAACAGTATTAAATATATTAGGTAATTCCTAATGATGTGTATGTACTGGATTAAGGTTTTGTAACCACTTTGATTTTATTATAACAATATAGTTAAATTTTAGCTCCTTGATATTGTTTTTATGGAGACTTCTGGCAAACTTTAGTACTTTGGTGTAACAGTTCATTATTTAAGTATGAGGTATAAAGGGTGCATTCTTTTAACAATACCGAAACCCATTTTAGAATTTTCACTTCCTTTTTGCTTGAGTTGTTACTGTATGATACAAGGTGATTACAAATTTACTAATGAACTACACCAGTATTCATAGAAAACACACAACTTGATTTGCAGTAGTATGATGAGTTGCATTGTTGTGGCTGTGACAAAGGAGATACTGCCAGCACAGTTATCTGGAATTTTGTAAATAATGATATGTCATTTGTGAGTATCAACATGATTCATATAAGATACTTGGGTTACAAATATATTAGAACTGTAAGGCAGGTGTATATCAAACTGCTGGTATAGAACTGTGTGTTGAAAAGGTTTTTGCAAAGTGTTTAAAATGTAACCACAGTGTGCCCTACTGGAACAAAATAGAAATGTACATACACTACTGCAACTTTAAATGTGTATATTTTAGCAGTGGCAACTGGGACATAGGAGGTTAACTTGAGAAAATAGCTGAAATTAAATTACTTTATGGTTAGGCCATAAAAATATGTTATTTTCAGTTTCAGTGCAGAAAAAGACACAATATCTGTGCTGAGAAGTTTTCTGTATTGTCTTGAAAGTGTTTTATTGTTTTATGATTTCCAGGATCTGCAAATATCTGAGGAAAAGCCCTTGTGTATGTATTTTCACAGGTGGATGGTAAATACTGGTAGCTTTCAGCAGTGGGCGGTTTACCTGGGATAGAGTCAGATGATAATTAATTATATCATTCTGCAAGATATCCCAGCAATAATATTTGAGATATTAATTTGGGAAGACTCTGAGAGTGAGAGACAGAGACAGAGACAGGGAGAGAGAGAGAGAGAGTATTCTGTATTCTGTTTTTTGACCTGAAATCATCAGCTAGAGGATCTATTCACCACATCTGCCTTGCTACTCTGAGTAAGCTTTTATATTATAGTAACTCTTAGATACTGTCAGGAATTTAGAAAAGCTTAATTTAGATGTTTTTCTCGCTTTATCTGAGACTGTCCTGCAATGTTGTTTTAAATATTTCCAGTGATTTTGAACTCTGATGTCACCATACATATATATTTAATATTGTCTTGTTCTTTTATTATTTATTATTAAATGTATTTAAACCTTTCATTGTGGCTGATATGTCAATAAATATTGAAGTTCTGAGAGTACTTGCATACTTATTTGGTGATACTGTGGGCTACTCATAATAGCCTTGCTCTTGGTCAAACTACCATTTGTATTAGCAGTAACATTACACAGTCAGATTGGACACCCTTTGTTAAGGGCCTTAAAGTAGCTGATAAGGAGTGACTGGTGGCAGGGAGACTACCATAAAGTCTGGGCAGAAGGGGGCATAGCTAGCAAACCTGTGCCATCCTTTCCTAGGAGTGCATATGTGAGTATAAATCAAACTTCAGAGAGTTTGTCTGTCAGCTACTTGGGCAGGGACACAAAGCACTGGTTGGACAGAGTGGGTGCTGGAGGTCTTGGATTGGTCACTCAGCTGAGATCTCAACTCTATAGCTGTACCAGTGGGGAGTCTTATTGGGCATCTGGAGAAAGAGGGAAAAACCAGCCCTGAACTGACTGTGGTCTCTGTGTGCTCTTAAGGGAAATTGCACTTGATGCAGAGAGCTGCATCTGGAAATACTGTGTGTGTAACTTGTTATCCTCCCAGTGTATGTCCCTCACTGGTGCCAGTGGTGAGGATTGAGGCTCCTTGATTACTGGTTCAGTAGTGGGGTGTCACAATGTCAGTTTGAGATTCACAGTCATTCCTACAATGGCAACATTTCATTACCTGGGAATTGGCATACTTATGAATCACTGCATTGAGTATCTGAAACATCTGAGCGGAGCACCTACTACCTGTGCTATATATTATGATGACCCCACACAAGTACTTCGACACACAGACACACACACTTCTATTAATACACACCGCAACTAACCTACCTTGTCAGTCTGAGTGGGGTGAAGCAGCTCCGGTTCACTTTGTACAGATTCTCTACCATTGAAATGCATAGGCATGCATCTACCACCGAAATGCGGGATTCTGTCAGAAGAACAAAGATACATTATGTTGAATGCATCTTCGTCGAACTGTAAATGTCAAAAACTCAAAATGATGGAGCGGCTTTTAAGCAAATTCTTTCCCTGGGAAAGAAGTCGCTTGGTCGCTTCTGTCACTTTGCCGTTTTCAGCACTGTAGTGCGATTTTGGAGTTGGTATATTTAAGTAGGGGGGGGGGTGTGGGGGGCTTCACCCCCATCTTAAAATAGTTTTTAGGGTATGTTTTTTTTTTTTTTGGGAATAGCAAATTTTTTCCCTGGGAAAAAATTTGCTGTTCTGGCTGTTTGCTCTTTTTTGTTTTCATTAATTTGTGGTTGATATAACAGTGTTCGATCTTTTGATCGTTCGCTGTTATAACATAGACCCTGAAATGCATAGGTGTGCATGGTACAGTTGCTTTATGCACATTTGGATCTCTGCCAATACATCATACACTCCCTTCACCTGATGCCACTCAGCACATGCTCTTCCATTTAACAATACACACACCCACACAGACACGCAGACAGACAGACAGACATACAAACCTACTCTAGCTATTCACTTAACTAACCCTTCTACTATGACCAAACTGGTAGACACACACACACACACACACACACACACACACACACACACACACACACACACACACACAAACACACTCATCTCGGATCACTCATACTTCTGCATACACTCACACATGCATCAACACACATACACACAAGCATCAACATACATACACACATGGACATACATCCTCAACTCTAACGCTACTTGTCCACTATACTCGTGACACTTACCTCTTAAGTGAATGGCTGAATGAACGTTTTTGACCGACTTAACTAATTCAGCTGGTTGTAAGGATTTATGTAGCTCAGAGATTCTATGAATCACTGGGCTATGAAAAGCATTTATTGCAGGCATTTGCAGGGTGAACAAATGGCTAATTATAATGTCTGTTCCTCAGGCTGGTTTACATTTGTGGTAGTTCAGACAAACATCCATTACCATGTTGTACCTCTTCAAGGTAAGCATTGTGGTAAGACTGTCTCTGAATCAAAACAGCTACCGTCAACTTTAAAAATGGCTTACCACTGGAGGCAACGTTTCTGAATCCTAAGGACAGAGTATAAGGCAGATTAAATCTTTAGCCTGATGAAACTATAATGTTTATGTATCAGTAATATCAAACATTGTTCAATCATTAAAGCATGTTTGCAGTTTTAGGTAAAGATCCTCAACTTGAAGACCTGTACAACTAAATTTAGGGGCTTTACTACTTAGGGCCTAGATACTGCAGTGGAGGTTCTGCGGTTGTGTTGTCGCCTCACAGTAAGACGTTGTCCCATTTGATTCTCAGCTATAGCATCTTCTGTGTAGAGACATTCATGGATGGACATACCTTCATTGAAGGTTGTGCGTCAGAGCTGGCAACTCAGCACGTAAAAATCTACTGCCAATCATTAGCGGACCGGAGTTCCGCTGTGGCGACCCCTAACTGGGAAAAAGCCGAAAGACACAACAACAACAACTACTTAGGGCCTAGAAAAGGCAATACATAAATTATGACGTGCAGGCGTACACTGTTCATTCTTGTGTTTTATGACGTGCAGGTGTACACTGTTCATTCTTGTATTTTTCTTTTCTTGTCAACTGATTGCGGGAGGCCACCATCACCATGGACTCGGCATTCATGTTTTTAGGTGTTATTCCACTAGCAGTTTGCCTCAGCTGCAAGTGGATGACTTAATAATGTCTACAAGAGGTGGCCTTCAAATGTTTATTGGGAATCTCTCTTGACACGGATGACATTACTTGGTTTGAGGGCTGCAATATAAATACTAGGGCTGGAACAATGACGGAGATATTTAAAGTCAACATTGCCTTTATTGAAGAAGGTGCATCTTAAACGTGAATCGTTGGCGTGAAACGTTGGTCAATGCTGAATAGGGTCTTTTCGGCAGTGTGTGCGTGTCGATGAGTGGGCCTAATTGTGTTCCTTTCATTGCTGGGCTGAATAGCTGCAACAATCGTTTTTGGACTGGTTTGTCTGTGCGACGTTTGGGTCTTCCTTTGGTAAAGGGTGCTTGGTAGTTCTTTTGGATTGCTCTCGCTGTCTCTGGATGTGCTGGTTGGTTCGTGCTGGTTGCCGAGATTGCTAGACTGGATGCTGGTAAGGACAAAGTCTGTCACTTTTAAGAGCTTACCTGGTGTATGTTTTTGCGAAACTTGACTTTGGCTTATAACTCTCCCAGGGTTAATTTGTGACTGCCAGCAATCAGAATTACGGAGTTCGTTTTTTGTGTAGTGCCATTTACTGAAGACGGGCTGCTTCATAGTCCCTGACTGCAACGTGCCTTGCTGTCGGACGCTCTAGCTGAGAATTTTATTTTATTTTATTTATTTTGTTTTGCATGTGTTTACCGGGCTAGTCCAGCTGGATATATGTCCGTTTTGGTGGATGCCCGGGGAGAAAGGCTCCACTACTTACTACTAAACAGTTTCAAGCTATACATCAATATTCCGGTCAACGTCTTGTTATGAGGCGACAACGCTACAGTATGTAGTAGATATCTGGAGTCTGGTATTTTATATTATATTGAAAACAATTTATATTAATAACCAAAACTTGGTTTAAATACCAGGAAGGTCAAAGGCACCAGCTTGGCTGCAGCCATTCATTGTACTCATGGACTTGCTAAGCAAATGACCCTAAAGATTATCAAATGCTTTTGAGAATCGGTATATGGAAATGAAGAATGACTTGCCATAACCTGGATATTCCACCCAAAGAAAATCAGTGCCTTCTTCCTCTGCTTTTAACAGATCCCTGATTTCTTGCACTGTGAGGTTGAGAGGTATGACTTTATATACTTGCAACACACCTAAGAGAGATGGAACCAGAGGTGATTGCACCCCGTCCCCCTTTTGTTACATCAGGATTCAGACTAGCTGCACAAGGCATAGCATTTTGACCCTGTCGATGGACTCCTTTATTCCTTAGTACTGTTTTGCATTTTTTACTGATCTTATTTGGTTGACTATTGCATCACATTTTCTTTGTTGCACTCACACTTCTACTTACTGAGATATCTGCTATAGAATTGTTTGTACTTTTATTGCTCACGCTGAGTTTGCTGCTATTTCATTACTGTTGACAGTTAACTGGATCATTATTGAACTGTTTTCTTCCACAGAGCTATTTCCTGCTGTTAAACAGCCTACCACTACCCTATCTTCCATTTTCTATCCTACACTACTCCTCCATGACTCCTCCACACTATCTCACCTCTTTTACATGCCTTTTCATTCTCACCATTCTGTATAATGCTTCTTCTTATTCCAATACCACACTACCGCCTCTTTTCTCCCCACCCCCC